>NW_022279782.1:0-198746 GCF_009193385.2 Nasonia vitripennis
GGAGCTTTCGCGAAAGAGTGCGCATTGAAAATTGATTTTTCAGAACTTGTAAATCGTCAGCAGCGCTGCTTTTTCTTGGTTTATAAAAATCCAAGCCCAGTTTCTAGCAAAATGTCGATAGATCACTCGAGCAGCGATTTCGGAGCTTTCGCGAAAGAGTGCGCATTGAAAATTGATTTTTCAGAACTTGTAAATCGGTCAACAGCGCTGCTTTTCTTTGTTTATAAAAATCCAAGCCCAGTTTCTAACGAAATGTCGTAGATCGCTTAAGCAGCGCGTTCGTAGCTTCGCGGAATAGTGCGCATTGAAAATTGATTTTTCAGAACTTGTAAATCAGTCAGCAGCGACTGCTTTTTCTTTGTTTATAAAAATCCAAGCCCAGTTTCTAACGAAATGTCAGTATATCACTTGAGCAGCGATCTCAGAGATTTCGCGAATGAGTGCGTATTAAAAATTGATTATTTGGAGCTTGTAAATCAGTCAGCAGCACTGCTTTTTTTTGTTTATAAAAATCCTAGCGCAGTTTCTAGCAAAATGTCGATAGATCACTCGAGCAGCGATTTCGGAGCTTTCGCGAAAGAGTGCCACATTGAAAATTGATTTTCTAGAACTTGTAAATCGCTCAGGAGCGTTGCTTTTTCTTGGTTTAGAAAAATCCTAGCGCAGTTTCTAGCAAAATGTCGATAGATCACTCGAGCAGCGATCTCGGAGCTTTCGCGAAAGAGTGCGGATTGTAAATTGTTTTTTCAGAACTTGTAAATCGCTCAGCAGCGCTGCTTTTTCTTGGTTTATAAAAATCCTAGCGCAGTTTCTAGCAAAATGTCGATAGATCACTCGAGCAGCGATCTCGGAGCTTTCGCGAAAGAGTGCGGATTGTAAATTGTTTTTTCAGAACTTGTAAATCGCTCAGCAGCGCTGCTTTTCTTGGTTTATAAAAATCCTAGCGCAGTTTCTAGCAAAATGTCGATAGATCACTCGAGCAGCGATTTCGGAGCTTTCGCGAAAGAGTGCACATTGAAAATTGATTTTCAGAATTTGTAAATCGGTCAACAGCACTGCTTTTTCTTTGTTTATAAAAATCCATGCCCAGTTTCTAACGAAAATGTCAGTAGATCGCTTAAGCAGCGCGTTCGTAGCTTTCGCGGAATAGTGCGCATTGAAAATTGATTTTTCAGAACTTGTAAATCAGTCAGCAGCACTGCTTTTTCTTTGTTTATAAAAATCCAAGCCCAGTTTCTAACGAAATGTCAGTATATCACTTGAGCAGCGATCTCAGAGATTTCGCGAATGAGTGCGTATTAAAAATTGATTATTTGGAGCTTGTAAATCAGTCAGCAGCACTGCTTTTTTTGTTTATAAAAATCCTAGCGCAGTTTCTAGCAAAATGTCGATAGATCACTCGAGCAGCGATTTCGGAGCTTTCGCGAAAGAGTGCACATTGAAAATTGATTTTTCAGAACTTGTAAATCGCTCAGGAGCGTTGCTTTTTCTTGGTTTATAAAAATCCTAGCGCAGTTTCTAGCAAAATGTCGATAGATCACTCGAGCAGCGATCTCGGAGCTTCGGCGAAAGAGTGCGCATTGAAAATAGATTTTTTCAGAACTTGTAAATCAGTCAGCAGCGCTGCTTTTTCTTGGTTTATAAAGATCGAAACCCAGATTCTATCGAAATGTCGATAGATCGCTTAAGTAACGCGTTCGTAGCTTTCGCGGAATAGTGCGCATTGAAAATTGATTTTTCAGAACTTGTAAATCGGCCAGGAGCGCAGCTTTTCCTGATCAATAAAAATCCAAGCCCAGTTTACAAGTGAAATGTCGATAGATCGCTTAAGCAGCGCGTTCATAGCTTTCGCGGAAAAGTGCGTATTGAAAATTGATTTTTGAGAACTTGTAATTCGCTCAGGAGCGCTGCTTTTTCTTCATTTATAAAAATCCAAGCCCAGTTTCCAACGAAATGTCAGTAGATCACTCGAGCAGCGATCTCGGAGCTTCGGCGAAAGAGTGCGCATTGAAAATAGATTTTTTCAGAACTTGTAAATCAGTCAGCAGCGCTGCTTTTTCTTGGTTTATAAAGATCGAAACCCAGATTCTATCGAAATGTCGATAGATCGCTTAAGTAACGCGTTCGTAGCTTTCGCGGAATAGTGCGCATTGAAAATTGATTTTTCAGAACTTGTAAATCGGCCAGGAGCGCAGCTTTTCCTGATCAATAAAAATCCAAGCCCAGTTTACAAGTGAAATGTCGATAGATCGCTTAAGCAGCGCGTTCATAGCTTTCGCGGAAAAGTGCGTATTGAAAATTGATTTTTGAGAACTTGTAATTCGGTCAGGAGCGCTGTTTTTTCTTCGTTTATAAAAATTCAAGCCGAGTTTCTAACGATATGTCAGTAGATCACTCGAGCAGCGATCTCGGAGCTTTCGCGAAAGAGTGCACATGAACATTTCATTTTTCAGAACTTGTAAATCGGCAAGGAGCGCAGCTTTTCCTGTTCAATAAAAATCCAAGCTCAGTTTCTAGCGAAATGTCGATAGATCACTCGAGCAGCGATCTCGGAGCTTTGGCGAAAGAGTGCGCATTGAAAATAGATTTTTCAGAACTTGTAAATCAGTCAGCTGCGCTGCTTTTTCTTGGTTTATAAAGATCGAAACCCAGATTCTAGCGAAATGTCGATAGATCGCTTAAGCAGCGCGTTCGTAGCTTTCGCGGAATAGTGCGCATTGAAAATTGATTTTTCAGAACTTGTAAATCGGCCAGGAGCGCAGCTTTTCCTGTTCAATAAAAATCCAAGCTCAGTTTCTAGCGAAATGTCGATAGATCACTCGAGCAGCGATCTCGGAGCTTTGGCGAAAGAGTGCGCATTGAAAATAGATTTTTCAGAACTTGTAAATCAGTCAGCTGCGCTGCTTTTTCTTGGTTTATAAAGATCGAAACCCAGATTCTAGCGAAATGTCGATAGATCGCTTAAGCAGCGCGTTCGTAGCTTTCGCGGAATAGTGCGCATTGAAAATTGATTTTTCAGAACTTGTAAATCGGCCAGGAGCGCAGCTTTTCCTGTTCAATAAAAATCCAAGCTCAGTTTCTAGCGAAATGTCGATAGATCACTCGAGCAGCGATCTCGGAGCTTTGGCGAAAGAGTGCGCATTGAAAATAGATTTTTCAGAACTTGTAAATCAGTCAGCTGCGCTGCTTTTTCTTGGTTTATAAAGATCGAAACCCAGATTCTAGCGAAATGTCGATAGATCGCTTAAGCAGCGCGTTCGTAGCTTTCGCGGAATAGTGCGCATTGAAAATTGATTTTTCAGAACTTGTAAATCGGCCAGGAGCGCAGCTTTTCCTGATCAATAAAAATCCAAGCCCAGTTTCAAGTGAAATGTCGATAGATCGCTTAAGCAGCGCGTTCATAGCTTTCGCGGAAAAGTGCGTATTGAAAATTGATTTTTGAGAACTTGTAATTCGGTCAGGAGCGCTGCTTTTTCTTCATTTATAAAAATCCAAGCCCAGTTTCCAACGAAATGTCAGTAGATCACTCGAGCAGCGATCTCGGAGCTTCGGCGAAAGAGTGCGCATTGAAAATAGATTTTTCAGAACTTGTAAATCAGTCAGCAGCGCTGCTTTTTCTTGGTTTATAAAGATCGAAACCCAGATTCTATCGAAATGTCGATAGATCGCTTAAGTAACGCGTTCGTAGCTTTCGCGGAATAGTGCGTATTGAAAATTGATTTTTCAGAACTTGTAAATCGGCCAGGAGCGCAGCTTTTCCTGATCAATAAAAATCCAAGCCCAGTTTCCAACGATAAGTCAGTAGATCACTCGAGCAGCGATCTCGGAGCTTTCGCGAAAGAGTGCACATGAACTTTTCATTTTTCAGAACTTGTAAATCGGCCAGGAGCGCAGCTTTTCCTGTTCAATAAAAATCCAAGCCCAGTTTCTAGCGAAATGCCAGTAGATCACTCGAGCAGCGATCTCGGGGATTTCGAGAATGAATGTGTATTAAAAATTGATTATTTGGAGCTTGTAAATCACTCAGCAGCACTGCTTTTTCTTTGTTTATAAAAATCCAAGCCCAGTTTCTAGCAAAATGTCAATAGATCACTCGAGCAGCGATTTAGGAGCTTTCGTGAATGAGTGTGTATTAAAAATTGATTATTTGGAGCATGTAAATCAGTCAGCAGCACTGCTTTTTCTTGGTTTATAAAAATCCTAGCGCAGTTTCTAGCAAAATGGCGATAGATCACTCGAGCAGCGATCTCGGAGCTTTGGCGAAAGAGTGCGCATTGAAAATAGATTTTTCAGAACTTGTAAATAAGTCAGCAGCGCTGCTTTTTCTTGACTTATGAAAATCCAAGCCCAGTTTCTAGCAAAATGTCGATAGATCACTCGAGCAGCGATTTAGGAGCTTTCGTGAATGAGTGTGTATTAAAAATTGATTATTTGGAGCTTGTAAATCGCTCAGGAGCGCTGCTTTTTCTTGGTTTATAAAAATCCTAGCGCAGTTTCTAGCAAAATGTCGATAGATCACTCGAGCAGCGATCTCGGAGCTTTGGCGAAAGAGTGCGCATTGAAAATAGATTTTTCAGAACTTGTAAATCAGTCAGCAGCGCTGCTTTTTCTTGGTTTATAAAAATCCAAGCCCAGTTTCTAGCAAAATGTCGATAGATCACTCGAGCAGCGATTTCGGAGCTTTCGCGAAAGAGTGCACATTGAAAATTGATTTTTCAGAACTTGTAAATCGCTCAGCAGCGCTGCTTTTTCTTGGTTTATAAAAATCCAAGCCCAGTTTCTAGCAAAATGTCGATAGATCACTCGAGCAGCGATTTCGGAGCTTTCGCGAATGAGTGTGTATTAAAAATTGATTATTTTGAGCTTGTAAATCAGTCAGCAGCACTGCTTTTTCTTTGTTTATAAAAATACAAGCCCAGTTTCTAACGAAATGTCAGTAGATCACTTGAGCAGCGATCTCGGTGATTTCGCGAATGAGTGCGTATTCAAAATTGATTATTTGGAGCTTGTAAATCAGTCAGCAGCACTGCTTTTTTTTGTTTATAAAAATCCTAGCGCAGTTTCTAGCGAAATGTCGATAGATCACTCGAGCAGCGATTTCGGAGCTTTCGCGAAAGAGTGCACATTGAAAATTGATTTTTCAGAACTTGTAAATCGCTCAGCAGCGCTGCTTTTTCTTGGTTTATAAAAATCCTAGCGCAGTTTCTAGCAAAATGTCGATAGATCACTCGAGCAGCGATCTCGGAGCTTTGGCGAAAGAGTGCGCATTGAAAATAGATTTTTCAGAACTTGTAAATCAGTCAGCAGCGCTGCTTTTTTTTGGTTTATAAAAATCCAAGCCCAGTTTCCAACGAAATGTCAGTAGATCACTCGAGCAGCGATCTCGGAGCTTCGGCGAAAGAGTGCGCATTGAAAATAGATTTTTCAGAACTTGTAAATCAGTCAGCAGCGCTGCTTTTTCTTGGTTTATAAAGATCGAAACCCAGATTCTATCGAAATGTCGATAGATCGCTTAAGTAACGCGTTCGTAGCTTTCGCGGAATAGTGCGCATTGAAAATTGATTTTTCAGAACTTGTAAATCGGCCAGGAGCGCAGCTTTTCCTGATCAATAAAAATCCAAGCCCAGTTTACAAGTGAAATGTCGATAGATCGCTTAAGCAGCGCGTTCATAGCTTTCGCGGAAAAGTGCGTATTGAAAATTGATTTTTGAGAACTTGTAATTCGGTCAGGAGCGCTGCTTTTTCTTGGTTTATAAAGATCGAAACCCAGATTCTAGCGAAATGTCGATAGATCGCTTAAGTAACGCGTTCGTAGCTTTCGCGGAATAGTGCGCATTGAAAATTGATTTTTCAGAACTTGTAAATCGGCCAGGAGCGCAGCTTTTCCTGATCAATAAAAATCCAAGCCCAGTTTACAAGTGAAATGTCGATAGATCGCTTAAGCAGCGCGTTCATAGCTTTCGCGGAAAAGTGCGTATTGAAAATTGATTTTTGAGAACTTGTAATTCGCTCAGGAGCGCTGCTTTTTCTTCATTTATAAAAATCCAAGCCCAGTTTCCAACGAAATGTCAGTAGATCACTCGAGCAGCGATCTCGGAGCTTCGGCGAAAGAGTGCGCATTGAAAATAGATTTTTCAGAACTTGTAAATCAGTCAGCAGCGCTGCTTTTTCTTGGTTTATAAAGATCGAAACCCAGATTCTATCGAAATGTCGATAGATCGCTTAAGTAACGCGTTCGTAGCTTTCGCGGAATAGTGCGCATTGAAAATTGATTTTTCAGAACTTGTAAATCGGCCAGGAGCGCAGCTTTTCCTGATCAATAAAAATCCAAGCCCAGTTTACAAGTGAAATGTCGATAGATCGCTTAAGCAGCGCGTTCATAGCTTTCGCGGAAAAGTGCGTATTGAAAATTGATTTTTGAGAACTTGTAATTCGGTCAGGAGCGCTGTTTTTTCTTCGTTTATAAAAATTCAAGCCGAGTTTCTAACGATATGTCAGTAGATCACTCGAGCAGCGATCTCGGAGCTTTCGCGAAAGAGTGCACATGAACATTTCATTTTTCAGAACTTGTAAATCGGCAAGGAGCGCAGCTTTTCCTGTTCAATAAAAATCCAAGCTCAGTTTCTAGCGAAATGTCGATAGATCACTCGAGCAGCGATCTCGGAGCTTTGGCGAAAGAGTGCGCATTGAAAATAGATTTTTCAGAACTTGTAAATCAGTCAGCAGCGCTGCTTTTTCTTGGTTTATAAAGATCGAAACCCAGATTCTAGCGAAATGTCGATAGATCGCTTAAGCAGCGCGTTCGTAGCTTTCGCGGAATAGTGCGCATTGAAAATTGATTTTTCAGAACTTGTAAATCGGCCAGGAGCGCAGCTTTTCCTGTTCAATAAAAATCCAAGCTCAGTTTCTAGCGAAATGTCGATAGATCACTCGAGCAGCGATCTCGGAGCTTTGGCGAAAGAGTGCGCATTGAAAATAGATTTTTCAGAACTTGTAAATCAGTCAGCAGCGCTGCTTTTTCTTGGTTTATAAAGATCGAAACCCAGATTCTAGCGAAATGTCGATAGATCGCTTAAGCAGCGCGTTCGTAGCTTTCGCGGAATAGTGCGCATTGAAAATTGATTTTTCAGAACTTGTAAATCGGCCAGGAGCGCAGCTTTTCCTGATCAATAAAAATCCAAGCCCAGTTTCAAGTGAAATGTCGATAGATCGCTTAAGCAGCGCGTTCATAGCTTTCGCGGAAAAGTGCGTATTGAAAATTGATTTTTGAGAACTTGTAAATCGCTCAGCAGCGCTGCTTTTTCTTGGTTTATAAAAATCCAAGCCCAGTTTCCATCGAAATGTCAGTAGATCACTCGAGCTGCGATCTCGGAGATTTCGCGAATGCGTACGCATTAAAAATTATTTATTTGGAGCTTGTAAATCAGTCAGCAGCTTACTTTTTCTCCGTTTGTAATAATCCAAGCCCAGTTTTTAACGAAATGTCAGTAGATCGCTTAAGCAGCGCGTTCGTAGCTTTCGCGGAAAAGTGCGCATTGAAAATAGATTTTTCAGAACTTGTAAATCAGTCAGCAGCGCTGCTTTTTCTTGGTTTATAAAGATCGTAACCCAGATTCTAGCGAAATGTCGATAGATCGCTTAAGCAGCGTGTTCGTAGCTTTCGCGGAATAGTGCGCATTGAAAATTGATTTTTCAGAACTTGTAAATCGGCCAGGAGCGCAGCTTTTCCTGATCAATAAAAATCCAAGCCCAGTTTCAAGTGAATTGTCGATAGATCGCTTAAGCAGCGCGTTCATAGCTTTCGCGGAAAAGTGCGTATTGAAAATTGATTTTTGAGAACTTGTAATTCGGTCAGGAGCGCTGTTTTTTCTTCGTTTATAAAAATTCAAGCCGAGTTTCTAACGATATGTCAGTAGATCACTCGAGCAGCGATCTCGGAACTTTCGCGAAAGAGTGCACATGAACATTTCATTTTTCAGAACTTGTAAATCGGCAAGGAGCGCAGCTTTTCCTGTTCAATAAAAATCCAAGCTCAGTTTCTAGCGAAATGTCGATAGATCACTAGAGCAGCGATCTCGGAGCTTTGGCGAAAGAGTGCGCATTGAAAATAGATTTTTCAGAACTTGTAAATCAGTCAGCAGCGCTGCTTTTTCTTGGTTTATAAAGATCGAAACCCAGATTCTAGCGAAATGTCGATAGATCGCTTAAGCAGCGCGTTCTTAGCTTTCGCGGAATAGTGCGCATTGAAAATTGATTTTTCAGAACTTGTAAATCGGCCAGGAGCGCAGCTTTTCCTGTTCAATAAAAATCCAAGCTCAGTTTCTAGCGAAATGTCGATAGATCACTCGAGCAGCGATCTCGGAGCTTTGGCGAAAGAGTGCGCATTGAAAATAGATTTTTCAGAACTTGTAAATCAGTCAGCAGCGCTGCTTTTTCTTGGTTTATAAAAATCCAAGCCCGGTTTCTAGCAAAATGTCGATAGATCACTCGAGCAGCGATCTCGGGGATTTCGAGAATGAGTGTGTATTAAAAATTGATTATTTGGAGCTTGTAAATCAGTCAGCAGCACTGCTTTTTCTTGGTTTATAAAAATCCTAGCGCAGTTCTAGCAAAATGTCGATAGATCACTCGGGAGCGATCTCGGAGCTTTGGCGAAAGAGTGCGCATTGAAAATAGATTTTTCAGAACTTGTAAATAAGTCAGCAGCGCTGCTTTTTCTTGGTTTATAAAAATCCAAGCCCAGTTTCTAGCAAAATGTCGATAGATCACTCGAGCAGCGATTTCGGAGCGTTCGCGAATGAGTGTGTATTAAAAATTGATTATTTGGAGCTTGTAAATCAGTCAGCAGCTTGCTTTTTCGCTGTTTGTAATAATCCAAGCCCAGTTTTTAACGAAATGTCAGTAGATCACTCGAGCAGCAATCTCGGAGCTTTCGCGAAAGAGTGCGGATTGTAAATTTTTTTTCAGAACTTGTAAATCGCTCAGCAGCGCTGCTTTTTCTTGGTTTATAAAAATCCTAGCGCAGTTTCTAGCAAAATGTCGATAGATCACTCGAGCAGCGATTTTGGAGCTTTCGCGAAAGAGTGCACATTGAAAATTGATTTTTCAAAATTTGTAAATCGGTCAACAGCACTGCTTTTTCTTTGTTTATAAAAATCCAAGCCCAGTTTCTAACGAAATGTCAGTAGATCGCTTAAGCAGCGCGTTCGTAGCTTTCGCGGAATAGTGCGCATTGAAAATTGATTTTTCAGAACTTGTAAATCAGTCAGCAGCACTGCTTTTTTTTGTTTATAAAAATCCTAGCGCAGTTTCTAGCAAAATGTCGATAGATCACTCGAGCAGCGATTTCGGAGCTTTCGCGAAAGAGTGCGCATTGAAAATAGATTTTTCAGAACTTGTAAATCAGTCAGCAGCGCTGCTTTTTACTTGTTTATAAAAATCCAAGCCCAGTTTCTAACGAAATGTCAGTAGATCGCTTAATCAGCGCGTTCGTAGCTTTCGCGGAATAGTGCGCATTGAAAATTGATTTTTCAGAACTTGTTAATCGCTCAGCAGCGCTGCTTTTTCTTGGTTTATAAAAATCCAAGCCCAGTTTCTAGCAAAATGTCGATAGATCACTCGAGCAGCGATTTCGGAGCTTTCGCGAATGAGTTTGTATTAAAAATAGATTATTTGGAGCTTGTAAATCAGTCAGCAGCTTGCTTTTTCTCCGTTTGTAATAATCCAAGCCCAGTTTTTAACGAAATGTCAGTAGATCACTCGAGCAGCTATCTCGGAGCTTTCGCGAAAGAGTGCGGATTGAAAATTTATTTTTCAGAACTTGTAAATCGCTCAGCAGCGCTGCTTTTTCTTGGTTTATAAAAATCCAAGCCCAGTTTCCATCGAAATGTCAGTAGATCACTCGAGCTGCGATCTCGGAGATTTCGCGAATGCGTACGCATTAAAATTTATTTATTTGGAGCTTGTAAATCAGTCAGCAGCTTACTTTTTCTCCGTTTGTAATAATCCAAGCCCAGTTTTTAACGAAATGTCAGTAGATCGCTTAAGCAGCGCGTTCGTAGCTTTCGCGGAAAAGTGCGCATTGAAAATAGATTTTTCAGAACTTGTAAATCAGTCAGCAGCGCTGCTTTTTCTTTGTTTATAAAAATCCAAGCCCAGTTTCTAACGAAATGTCAGTAGATCGCTTAAGCAGCGCGTTGGTAGCTTTCGCGGAATAGTGCGCATTGAAAATTGATTTTTCAGAACTAGTAAATCAGTCAGCAGCACTGCTTTTTTTTGTTTATAAAAATTCTAGCGCAGTTTCTAGCAAAATGTCGATAGATCACTCGAGCAGCGATTTCGGAGCTTTCGCGAAAGAGTGCACATTTTAAATTGATTTTTCAGAACTTGTAAATCAGTCAGCAGCACTGCTTTTTTTTGTTTATAAAAATCCTAGCGCAGTTTCTAGCAAAATGTCGATAGATCACTCGAGCAGCGATCTCGGAGCTTTGGCGAAAGAGTGAGCATTGAAAATAGATTTTTCAGAACTTGTAAATCAGTCAGCAGCGCTGCTTTTTCTTGGTTTATAAAGATCGAAACCCAGATTCTAGCGAAATGTCGATAGATCGCTTAAGCAGCGCGTTCGTAGCTTTCGCGGAATAGTGCGCATTGAAAATTGATTTTTCAGAACTTGTAAATCGGCCAGGAGCGCAGCTTTTCCTGATCAATAAAAATCCAAGCCCAGTTTCAAGTGAAATGTCGATAGATCGCTTAAGCAGCGCGTTCATAGCTTTCGCGGAAAAGTGCGTACTGAAAATTGATTTTTGAGAACTTGTAATTCGGTCAGGAGCGCTGTTTTTTCTTCGTTTATAAAAATTCAAGCCGAGTTTCTAACGATATGTCAGTAGATCACTCGAGCAGCGATCTCGGAGCTTTCGCGAAAGAGTGCACATGAACATTTCATTTTTCAGAACTTGTAAATCGGCAAGGAGCGCAGCTTTTCCTGTTCAATAAAAATCCAAGCTCAGTTTCTAGCGAAATGTCGATAGATCACTCGAGCAGCGATCTCGGAGCTTTGGCGAAAGAGTGCGCATTGAAAATAGATTTTTCAGAACTTGTAAATCAGTCAGCAGCGCTGCTTTTTCTTGGTTTATAAAGATCGAAACCCAGATTCTAGCGAAATGTCGATAGATCGCTTAAGCAGCGCGTTCGTAGCTTTCGCGGAATAGTGCGCATTGAAAATTGATTTTTCAGAACTTGTAAATCGGCCAGGAGCGCAGCTTTTCCTGTTCAATAAAAATCCAAGCTCAGTTTCTAGCGAAATGTCGATAGATCACTCGAGCAGCGATCTCGGAGCTTTGGCGAAAGAGTGCGCATTGAAAATAGATTTTTCAGAACTTGTAAATCAGTCAGCTGCGCTGCTTTTTCTTGGTTTATAAAGATCGAAACCCAGATTCTAGCGAAATGTCGATAGATCGCTTAAGCAGCGCGTTCGTAGCTTTCGCGGAATAGTGCGCATTGAAAATTGATTTTTCAGAACTTGTAAATCGGCCAGGAGCGCAGCTTTTCCTGATCAATAAAAATCCAAGCCCAGTTTCAAGTGAAATGTCGATAGATCGCTTAAGCAGCGCGTTCATAGCTTTCGCGGAAAAGTGCGTATTGAAAATTGATTTTTGAGAACTTGTAATTCGGTCAGGAGCGCTGTTTTTTCTTCGTTTATAAAAATTCAAGCCGAGTTTCTAACGATATGTCAGTAGATCACTCGAGCAGCGAACTCGGAGCTTTCGCGAAAGAGTGCGGATTGAAAATTGATTTTTCAGAACTTGTAAATCGCTCAGCAGCGCTGCTTTTTCTTGGTTTATAAAAATCCAAGCCCAGTTTCCATCGAAATGTCAGTAGATCACTCGAGCTGCGATCTCGGAGATTTCGCGAATGCGTACGCATTAAAAATTATTTATTTGGAGCTTGTAAATCAGTCAGCAGCTTACTATTTCTCCGTTTGTAATAATCCAAGCCCAGTTTTTAACGAAATGTCAGTAGATCGCTTAAGCAGCGCGTTCGTAGCTTTCGCGGAAAAGTGCGCATTGAAAATAGATTTTTCAGAACTTGTAAATCAGTTAGCAGCGCTGCTTTTTCTTTGTTTAAAAAAATCCAAGCCCAGTTTCTAACGAAATGTCAGTAGATCGCTTAAGCAGCGCGTTGGTAGCTTTCGCGGAATAGTGCGCATTGAAAATTGATTTTTCAGAACTTGTAATTCGGTCAGGAGCGCTGTTTTTTCTTCGTTTATAAAAATTCAAGCCGAGTTTCTAACGATATGTCAGTAGATCACTCGAGCAGCGATCTCGGAGCTTTCGCGAAAGAGTGCACATGAACATTTCATTTTTCAGAACTTGTAAATCGGCCAGGAGCGCAGCTTTTCCTGTTCAATAAAAATCCAAGCCCAGTTTCTAGCGAAATGTCGATAGATCACTCGAGCAGCGATTTAGGAGCTTTCGTGAATGAGTGTGTATTAAAAATTGATTATTTGGAGCTTGTAAATCAGTCAGCAGCACTGCTTTTTCTTGGTTTATAAAAATCCTAGCGCAGTTCTAGCAAAATGTCGATAGATCACTCGAGCAGCGATCGCGGAGCTTTGGCGAAAGAGTGCGCATTGAAAATAGATTTTTCAGAACTTGTAAATAAGTCAGCAGCGCTGCTTTTTCTTGGTTTATAAAAATCCAAGCCCAGTTTCTAGCAAAATGTCGATAGATCACTCGAGCAGCGATTTCGGAGCGTTCGCGAATGAGTGTGTATTAAAAATTGATTATTTGGAGCTTGTAAATCAGTCAGCAGCTTGCTTTTTCTCCGTTTGTAATAATCCAAGCCCAGTTTTTAACGAAATGTCAGTAGATCACTCGAGCAGCAATCTCGGAGCTTTCGCGAAAGAGTGCGGATTGTAAATTTTTTTTCAGAACTTGTAAATCGCTCAGCAGCGCTGCTTTTTCTTGGTTTATAAAAATCCTAGCGCAGTTTCTAGCAAAATGTCGATAGATCGCTTAAGCAGCGCGTTCGTAGCTTTCGCGGAATAGTGCGCATTGAAAATTGATTTTTCAGAACTTGTAAATCAGTCAGCAGCACTGCTTTTTTTTTGTTTATAAAAATCCAAGCCCAGTTTCTAGCAAAATGTCGATAGATCACTCGAGCAGCGATTTCGGAGCTTTCGCGAAAGAGTGCACATTGAAAATTGATTTTTCAGAACTTGTAAATCGGTCAACAGCACTGCTTTTTCTTTGTTTATAAAAATCCAAGCCCAGTTTCTAACGAAATGTCAGTAGATCGCTTAAGCAGCGCGTTCGTAGCTTTCGCGGAATAGTGCGCATTGAAAATTGATTTTTCAGAACTTGTAAATCGCTCAGCAGCGCTGCTTTTTCTTGGTTTATAAAAATCCAAGCCCAGTTTCTAGCAAAATGTCGATAGATCACTCGAGCAGCGATTTCGGAGCTTTCGCGAATGAGTTTGTATTAAAAATAGATTATTTGGAGCTTGTAAATCAGTCAGCAGCGCTGCTTTTTCATTGTTTATAAAAATCCAAGCCCAGTTTCTAACGAAATGTCAGTAGATCGCTTAAGCAGCGCGTTCGTAGCTTTCGCGGAATAGTGCGCATTGAAAATTGATTTTTCAGAACTTGTAAATCGCTCAGCAGCGCTGCTTTTTCTTGGTTTATAAAAATCCAAGCCCAGTTTCTAGCAAAATGTCGATAGATCACTCGAGCAGCGATTTCGGAGCTTTCGCGAAAGAGTTTGTATTAAAAATAGATTATTTGGTGCTTGTAAATCAGTCAGCAGCTTGCTTTTTCTCCGTTTGTAATAATCCAAGCCCAGTTTTTAACGAAATGTCAGTAGATCACTCGAGCAGCGATCTCGGAGCTTTCGCGAAAGAGTGCGGATTGAAAATTGATTTTTCAGAACTTGTAAATCGCTCAGCAGCGCTGCTTTTTCTTGGTTTGTAAAAATCCAAGCCCAGTTTCCATCGAAATGTCAGTAGATCACTCGAGCTTCGATCTCGGAGATTTCGCGAATGCGTACGCATTAAAAATTATTTATTTGGAGCTTGTAAATCAGTCAGCAGCTTACTTTTTCTCCGTTTGTAATAATCCAAGCCCAGTTTTTAACGAAATGTCAGTAGATCGCTTAAGCAGCGCGTTCGTAGCTTTCGCGGAAAAGTGCGCATGGAAAATAGATTTTTCAGAACTTGTAAATCAGTCAGCAGCGCTGCTTTTTCTTGGTTTGTAAAGATCGAAACCCAGATTCTAGCGAAATGTCGATAGATCGCTTAAGCAGCGCGTTCGTAGCTTTCGCGGAATAGTGCGCATTGAAAATTGATTTTTCAGAACTTGTAAATCGGCCAGGAGCGCAGCTTTTCCTGATCAATAAAAATCCAAGCCCAGTTTCAAGTGAAATGTCGATAGATCGCTTAAGCAGCGCGTTCATAGCTTTCGCGGAAAAGTGCGTACTGAAAATTGATTTTTGAGAACTTGTAATTCGGTCAGGAGCGCTGTTTTTTCTTCGTTTATAAAAATTCAAGCCGAGTTTCTAACGATATGTCAGTAGATCACTCGAGCAGCGATCTCGGAGCTTTCGCGAAAGAGTGCACATGAACATTTCATTTTTCAGAACTTGTAAATCGGCAAGGAGCGCAGCTTTTCCTGTTCAATAAAAATCCAAGCTCAGTTTCTAGCGAAATGTCGATAGATCACTCGAGCAGCGATCTCGGAGCTTTGGCGAAAGAGTGCGCATTGAAAATAGATTTTTCAGAACTTGTAAATCAGTCAGCAGCGCTGCTTTTTCTTGGTTTATAAAGATCGAAACCCAGATTCTAGCGAAATGTCGATAGATCGCTTAAGCAGCGCGTTCGTAGCTTTCGCGGAATAGTGCGCATTGAAAATTGATTTTTCAGAACTTGTAAATCGGCCAGGAGCGCAGCTTTTCCTGTTCAATAAAAATCCAAGCTCAGTTTCTAGCGAAATGTCGATAGATCACTCGAGCAGCGATCTCGGAGCTTTGGCGAAAGAGTGCGCATTGAAAATAGATTTTTCAGAACTTGTAAATCAGTCAGCTGCGCTGCTTTTTCTTGGTTTATAAAGATCGAAACCCAGATTCTAGCGAAATGTCGATAGATCGCTTAAGCAGCGCGTTCGTAGCTTTCGCGGAATAGTGCGCATTGAAAATTGATTTTTCAGAACTTGTAAATCGGCCAGGAGCGCAGCTTTTCCTGATCAATAAAAATCCAAGCCCAGTTTCAAGTGAAATGTCGATAGATCGCTTAAGCAGCGCGTTCATAGCTTTCGCGGAAAAGTGCGTATTGAAAATTGATTTTTGAGAACTTGTAATTCGGTCAGGAGCGCTGTTTTTTCTTCGTTTATAAAAATTCAAGCCGAGTTTCTAACGATATGTCAGTAGATCACTCGAGCAGCGAACTCGGAGCTTTCGCGAAAGAGTGCGGATTGAAAATTGATTTTTCAGAACTTGTAAATCGCTCAGCAGCGCTGCTTTTTCTTGGTTTATAAAAATCCAAGCCCAGTTTCCATCGAAATGTCAGTAGATCACTCGAGCTGCGATCTCGGAGATTTCGCGAATGCGTACGCATTAAAAATTATTTATTTGGAGCTTGTAAATCAGTCAGCAGCTTACTATTTCTCCGTTTGTAATAATCCAAGCCCAGTTTTTAACGAAATGTCAGTAGATCGCTTAAGCAGCGCGTTCGTAGCTTTCGCGGAAAAGTGCGCATTGAAAATAGATTTTTCAGAACTTGTAAATCAGTTAGCAGCGCTGCTTTTTCTTTGTTTAAAAAAATCCAAGCCCAGTTTCTAACGAAATGTCAGTAGATCGCTTAAGCAGCGCGTTGGTAGCTTTCGCGGAATAGTGCGCATTGAAAATTGATTTTTCAGAACTTGTAATTCGGTCAGGAGCGCTGTTTTTTCTTCGTTTATAAAAATTCAAGCCGAGTTTCTAACGATATGTCAGTAGATCACTCGAGCAGCGATCTCGGAGCTTTCGCGAAAGAGTGCACATGAACATTTCATTTTTCAGAACTTGTAAATCGGCCAGGAGCGCAGCTTTTCCTGTTCAATAAAAATCCAAGCCCAGTTTCTAGCGAAATGTCGATAGATCACTCGAGCAGCGATTTAGGAGCTTTCGTGAATGAGTGTGTATTAAAAATTGATTATTTGGAGCTTGTAAATCAGTCAGCAGCACTGCTTTTTCTTGGTTTATAAAAATCCTAGCGCAGTTCTAGCAAAATGTCGATAGATCACTCGAGCAGCGATCTCGGAGCTTTGGCGAAAGAGTGCGCATTGAAAATAGATTTTTCAGAACTTGTAAATAAGTCAGCAGCGCTGCTTTTTCTTGGTTTATAAAAATCCAAGCCCAGTTTCTAGCAAAATGTCGATAGATCACTCGAGCAGCGATTTCGGAGCGTTCGCGAATGAGTGTGTATTAAAAATTGATTATTTGGAGCTTGTAAATCAGTCAGCAGCTTGCTTTTTCTCCGTTTGTAATAATCCAAGCCCAGTTTTTAACGAAATGTCAGTAGATCACTCGAGCAGCAATCTCGGAGCTTTCGCGAAAGAGTGCGGATTGTAAATTTTTTTTCAGAACTTGTAAATCGCTCAGCAGCGCTGCTTTTTCTTGGTTTATAAAAATCCTAGCGCAGTTTCTAGCAAAATGTCGATAGATCACTCGAGCAGCGATTTTGGAGCTTTCGCGAAAGAGTGCACATTGAAAATTGATTTTTCAGAATTTGTAAATCGGTCAACAGCACTGCTTTTTCTTTGTTTATAAAAATCCAAGCCCAGTTTCTAACGAAATGTCAGTAGATCGCTTAAGCAGCGCGTTCGTAGCTTTCGCGGAATAGTGCGCATTGAAAATTGATTTTTCAGAACTTGTAAATCAGTCAGCAGCACTGCTTTTTTTTTGTTTATAAAAATCCTAGCGCAGTTTCTAGCAAAATGTCGATAGATCACTCGAGCAGCGATTTCGGAGCTTTCGCGAAAGAGTGCACATTGAAAATTGATTTTTCAGAACTTGTAAATCGGTCAACAGCACTGCTTTTTCTTTGTTTATAAAAATCCAAGCCCAGTTTCTAACGAAATGTCAGTAGATCGCTTAAGCAGCGCGTTCGTAGCTTTCGCGGAATAGTGCGCATTGAAAATTGATTTTTCAGAACTTGTAAATCGCTCAGCAGCGCTGCTTTTTCTTGGTTTATAAAAATCCAAGCCCAGTTTCTAGCAAAATGTCGATAGATCACTCGAGCAGCGATTTCGGAGCTTTCGCGAATGAGTTTGTATTAAAAATAGATTATTTGGAGCTTGTAAATCAGTCAGCAGCGCTGCTTTTTCATTGTTTATAAAAATCCAAGCCCAGTTTCTAACGAAATGTCAGTAGATCGCTTAAGCAGCGCGTTCGTAGCTTTCGCGGAATAGTGCGCATTGAAAATTGATTTTTCAGAACTTGTAAATCGCTCAGCAGCGCTGCTTTTTCTTGGTTTATAAAAATCCAAGCCCAGTTTCTAGCAAAATGTCGATAGATCACTCGAGCAGCGATTTCGGAGCTTTCGCGAAAGAGTTTGTATTAAAAATAGATTATTTGGTGCTTGTAAATCAGTCAGCAGCTTGCTTTTTCTCCGTTTGTAATAATCCAAGCCCAGTTTTTAACGAAATGTCAGTAGATCACTCGAGCAGCGATCTCGGAGCTTTCGCGAAAGAGTGCGGATTGAAAATTGATTTTTCAGAACTTGTAAATCGCTCAGCAGCGCTGCTTTTTCTTGGTTTGTAAAAATCCAAGCCCAGTTTCCATCGAAATGTCAGTAGATCACTCGAGCTTCGATCTCGGAGATTTCGCGAATGCGTACGCATTAAAAATTATTTATTTGGAGCTTGTAAATCAGTCAGCAGCTTACTTTTTCTCCGTTTGTAATAATCCAAGCCCAGTTTTTAACGAAATGTCAGTAGATCGCTTAAGCAGCGCGTTCGTAGCTTTCGCGGAAAAGTGCGCATGGAAAATAGATTTTTCAGAACTTGTAAATCAGTCAGCAGCGCTGCTTTTTCTTGGTTTGTAAAGATCGAAACCCAGATTCTAGCGAAATGTCGATAGATCGCTTAAGCAGCGCGTTCGTAGCTTTCGCGGAATAGTGCGCATTGAAAATTGATTTTTCAGAACTTGTAAATCAGTCAGCAGCACTGCTTTTTCTTTGTTTATAAAAATCCAAGCCCAGTTTCTAACGAAATGTCAGTAGATCACTTGAGCAGCGATCTCGGAGCTTTGGCGAAAGAGTGAGCATTGAAAATAGATTTTTCAGAACTTGTAAATCAGTCAGCAGCGCTGCTTTTTCTTGGTTTATAAAGATCGAAACCCAGATTCTAGCGAAATGTCGATAGATCGCTTAAGCAGCGCGTTCGTAGCTTTCGCGGAATAGTGCGCATTGAAAATTGATTTTTCAGAACTTGTAAATCGGCCAGGAGCGCAGCTTTTCCTGATCAATAAAAATCCAAGCCCAGTTTCAAGTGAAATGTCGATAGATCGCTTAAGCAGCGCGTTCATAGCTTTCGCGGAAAAGTACGTATTGAAAATTGATTTTTGAGAACTTGTAATTCGGTCAGGAGCGCTGTTTTTTCTTCGTTTATAAAAATTCAAGCCGAGTTTCTAACGATATGTCAGTAGATCACTCGAGCAGCGATCTCGGAGCTTTCGCGAAAGAGTGCACATGAACATTTCATTTTTCAGAACTTGTAAATCGGCAAGGAGCGCAGCTTTTCCTGTTCAATAAAAATCCAAGCTCAGTTTCTAGCGAAATGTCGATAGATCACTCAAGCAGCGATCTCGGAGCTTTGGCGAAAGAGTGCGCATTGAAAATAGATTTTTCAGAACTTGTAAATCAGTCAGCAGCGCTGCTTTTTCTTGGTTTATAAAGATCGAAACCCAGATTCTAGCGAAATGTCGATAGATCGCTTAAGCAGCGCGTTCGTAGCTTTCGCGGAATAGTGCGCATTGAAAATTGATTTTTCAGAACTTGTAAATCGGCCAGGAGCGCAGCTTTTCCTGTTCAATAAAAATCCAAGCTCAGTTTCTAGCGAAATGTCGATAGATCACTCGAGCAGCGATCTCGGAGCTTTGGCGAAAGAGTGCGCATTGAAAATAGATTTTTCAGAACTTGTAAATCAGTCAGCAGCGCTGCTTTTTCTTGGTTTATAAAGATCGAAACCCAGATTCTAGCGAAATGTCGATAGATCGCTTAAGCAGCGCGTTCGTAGCTTTCGCGGAATAGTGCGCATTGAAAATTGATTTTTCAGAACTTGTAAATCGGCCAGGAGCGCAGCTTTTCCTGATCAATAAAAATCCAAGCCCAGTTTCAAGTGAAATGTAGATAGATCGCTTAAGCAGCGCGTTCATAGCTTTCGCGGAAAAGTGCGTATTGATAATTGGTTTTTGAGAACTTGTAATTCGGTCAGGAGCGCTGTTTTTTCTTCGTTTATAAAAATTCAAGCCGAGTTTCTAACGATATGTCAGTAGATCACTCGAGCAGCGATCTCGGAGCTTTCGCGAAAGAGTGCACATGAACATTTCATTTTTCAGAACTTGTAAATCGGCCAGGAGCGCAGCTTTTCCTGTTCAATAAAAATCCAAGCCCAGTTTCTAGCGAAATGTCGATAGATCACTCGAGCAGCGATTTAGGAGCTTTCGTGAATGAGTGTGTATTAAAAATTGATTATTTGGAGCTTGTAAATCAGTCAGCAGCACTGCTTTTTCTTGGTTTATAAAAATCCTAGCGCAGTTCTAGCAAAATGTCGATAGATCACTCGAGCAGCGATCTCGGAGCTTTGGCGAAAGAGTGCGCATTGAAAATAGATTTTTCAGAACTTGTAAATAAGTCAGCAGCGCTGCTTTTTCTTGGTTTATAAAAATCCAAGCCCAGTTTCTAGCAAAATGTCGATAGATCACTCGAGCAGCGATTTCGGAGCGTTCGCGAATGAGTGTGTATTAAAAATTGATTATTTGGAGCTTGTAAATCAGTCAGCAGCGCTGCTTTTTCTTTGTTTATAAAAATCCAAGCCCAGTTTCTAACGAAATGTCAGTAGATCGCTTAAGCAGCGCGTTCGTAGCTTTCGCGGAATAGTGCGCATTGAAAATTGATTTTTCAGAACTTGTAAATCAGTCAGCAGCACTGCTTTTTTTTTTGTTTATAAAAATCCTAGCGCAGTTTCTAGCAAAAGGTCGATAGATCACTCGAGCAGCGATTTCGGAGCTTTCGCGAAAGAGTGCGCATTGAAAATAGATTTTTCAGAACTAGTAAATCAGTCAGCAGCGCTGCTTTTTCTTTGTTTATAAAAATCCAAGCCCAGTTTCTAACGAAATGTCAGTAGATCGCTTAAGCAGCGCGTTCGTAGCTTTCGCGGAATAGTGCGCATTGAAAATTGATTTTTCAGAACTTGTAAATCGCTCAGCAGCGCTGCTTTTTCTTGGTTTATAAAAATCCAAGCCCAGTTTCTAGCAAAATGTCGATAGATCACTCGAGCAGCGATTTCGGAGCTTTCGCGAATGAGTTTGTATTAAAAATAGATTATTTGGAGCTTGTAAATCAGTCAGCAGCGCTGCTTTTTCTTTGTTTATAAAAATCCAAGCCCAGTTTCTAACGAAATGTCAGTAGATCGCTTAAGCAGCGCGTTCGTAGCTTTCGCGGAATAGTGCGCATTGAAAATTGATTTTTCAGAACTTGTAAATCGGCCAGGAGCGCAGCTTTTCCTGTTCAATAAAAATCCAAGCTCAGTTTCTAGCAAAATGTCGATAGATCACTCGAGCAGCGATTTCGGAGCTTTCGCGAATGAGTGTGTATTAAAAATAGATTATTTGGAGCTTGTAAATCAGTCAGCAGCTTGCTTTTTCTCCGTTTGTAATAATCCAAGCCCAGTTTTTAACGAAATGTCAGTAGATCACTCGAGCAGCGATCTCGGAGCTTTCGCGAAAGAGTGCGGATTGAAAATTGATTTTTCAGAACTTGTAAATCGCACAGCAGCGCTGCTTTTTCTTGGTTTATAAAAATCCAAGCCCAGTTTCCATCGAAATGTCAGTAGATCACTCGAGCTTCGATCTCGGAGATTTCGCGAATGCGTACGCATTAAAAATTATTTATTTGGAGCTTGTAAATCAGTCAGCAGCTTACTTTTTCTCCGTTTGTAATAATCCAAGCCCAGTTTTTAACGAAATGTCAGTAGATCGCTTAAGCAGCGCGTTCGTAGCTTTCGCGGAAAAGTGCGCATTGAAAATAGATTTTTCAGAACTTGTAAATCAGTCAGCAGCGCTGCTTTTTCTTTGTTTATAAAAATCCAAGCCCAGTTTCTAACGAAATGTCAGTAGATCGCTTAAGCAGCGCGTTCGTAGCTATCGCGGAATAGTGCGCATTGAAAATTGAGTTTTCAGAACTTGTAAATCAGTCAGCAGCACTGCTTTTTTTTGTTTATAAAAATCCTAGCGCAGTTTCTAGCAAAATGTCGATAGATCACTCGAGCAGCGATTTCGGAGCTTTCGCGAAAGAGTGCACATTGAAAATTGATTTTTCAGAACTTGTAAATCAGTCAGCAGCACTGCTTTTTTTTGTTTATAAAAATCCAAGCCCAGTTTCTAACGAAATGTCAGTAGATCACTCGAGCAGCGATCTCGGAGCTTTCGCGAAAGAGTGCACATGAACATTTCATTTTTCAGAACTTGTAAATCGGCAAGGAGCGCAGCTTTTCCTGTTCAATAAAAATCCAAGCTCAGTTTCTAGCGAAATGTCGATAGATCACTCGAGCAGCGATCTCGGAGCTTTGGCGAAAGAGTGCGCATTGAAAATAGATTTTTCAGAACTTGTAAATCAGTCAGCATCGCTGCTTTTTCTTGGTTTATAAAGATCGAAACCCAGATTCTAGCGAAATGTCGATAGATCGCTTAAGCAGCGCGTTCGTAGCTTTCGCGGAATAGTGCGCATTGAAAATTGATTTTTCAGAACTTGTAAATCAGTCAGCAGCACTGCTTTTTTTGTTTATAAAAATCCTTGCGCAGTTTCTAGCAAAATGTCGATAGATCACGCGAGCAGCGATTTCGGAGCTTTCGCGAAAGAGTGCACATTGAAAATTGATTTTTCAGAACTTGTAAATCGCTCAGCAGCGCTGCTTTTTCTTGGTTTATAAAAATCCAAGCCCAGTTTCTAACGAAATGTCAGTAGATCTCTTAAGCAGCGCGTTCGTAGCTTTCGCGGGAAAGTGCGCATTGAAAATAGATTTTTCAGAACTTGTAAATCAGTCAGCAGCGCTGCTTTTTCTTGGTTTATAAAGATCGAAACCCAGTTTCTAGCGAAATGTCGATAGATCGCTTAAGCAGCGCGTTCGTAGCTTTCGCGGAATAGTGCGCATTGAAAATTGATTTTTCAGAACTTGTAAATCGGCCAGGAGCGCAGCTTTTCCTGTTCAATAAAAATCCAAGCCCAGTTTCAAGTGAAATGTCGATAGATCGCTTAAGCAGCGCGTCCGTAGCTTTCGCCGAATAGTGCGCATTGAAAATTGATTTTTCAGAACTTGTAAATCGGCCAGGAGCGCAGCTTTTCCTGTTCAATAAAAATCCAAGCCCAGTTTCTAGCGAAATGCCAGTAGATCACTCGAGCAGCGATCTCGGGGATTTCGAGAATGAGTGTGTATTAAAAATTGATTATTTGGAGCTTGTAAATCACTCAGCAGCACTGCTTTTTCTTGGTTTATAAAAATCCTAGCGCAGTTTCTAGCAAAATGTCGATAGATCACTCGAGCAGCGATCTCGGAGCTTTGGCGAAAGAGTGCGCATTGAAAATAGATTTTTCAGAACTTGTAAATAAGTCAGCAGCGCTGCTTTTTCTTGGTTTATAAAAATCCAAGCCCAGTTTCTAGCAAAATGTCGATAGATCACTCGAGCAGCGATTTCGGAGCGTTCGCGAATGAGTGTGTATTAAAAATTGATTATTTGGAGCTTGTAAATCAGTCAGCAGCTTGCTTTTTCTCCGTTTGTAATAATCCAAGCCCAGTTTTTAACGAAATGTCAGTAGATCACTCGAGCAGCAATCTCGGAGCTTTCGCGAAAGAGTGCGGATTGTAAATTGTTTTTTCAGAACTTGTAAATCGCTCAGCAGCGCTGCTTTTTCTTGGTTTATAAAAATCCTAGCGCAGTTTCTAGCAAAATGTCGATAGATCACTCGAACAGCGATTTCGGAGCTTTCGCGAAAGAGTGCACATTGAAAATTGATTTTTCAGAATTTGTAAATCGGTCAACAGCACTGCTTTTTCTTTGTTTATAAAAATCCAAGCCCAGTTTCTAACGAAATGTCAGTAGATCACTCGAGCAGCGATCTCGGAGATTTCGCGAATGAGTGCATATTAAAAATTGATTATTTGGAGCTTGTAAATCAGTCAGCAGCACTGCTTTTTTTTTGTTTATAAAAATCCTAGCGCAGTTTCTAGCAAAATGTCGATAGATCACTCGAGCAGCGATTTCGGAGCTTTCGCGAAAGAGTGCACAGTGAAAATTGATTTTTCAGAACTTGTAAATCGCTCAGGAGCGCTGCTTTTTCTTGGTTTATAAAAATCCTTGCGCAGTTTCTAGCAAAATGTCGATAGATCACTCGAGCGGCGATCTCGGAGCTTTGGCGAAAGAGTGCGCATTGAAAATAGATTTTTCAGAACTTGTAAATCAGTCAGCAGCGCTGCTTTTTCTTGGTTTATAAAGATCGAAACCCAGATTCTAGCGAAATGTCGATAGATCGCTTAAGCAGCGCGCTCGTAGCTTTCGCGGAATAGTGCGCATTGAAAATTGATTTTTCAGAACTTGTAAATCGGCCAGGAGCGCAGCTTTTCCTGATCAATAAAAATCCAAGCCCAGTTTCCAACGATAAGTCAGTAGATCACTCGAGCAGCGATCTCGGAGCTTTCGCGAAAGAGTGCACATGAACTTTTCATTTTTCAGAACTTGTAAATCGCTCAGCAGCGCTGCTTTTTCTTGGTTTATAAAAATCCTAGCGCAGTTTCTAGCAAAATGTCGATAGATCACTCGAGCAGCGATTTCGGAGCTTTCGCGAAAGAGTGCGCATTGAAAATTGATTTTTCAGAACTTGTAAATCGGCCAGGAGCGCAGCTTTTCCTGTTCAATAAAAATCCAAGCCCAGTTTCTAGCGAAATGCCAGTAGATCACTCGAGCAGCGATCTCGGGGATTTCGAGAATGAGTGTGTATTAAAAATTGATTATTTGGAGCTTGTAAATCACTCAGCAGCACTGCTTTTTCTTGGTTTATAAAAATCCTAGCGCAGTTTCTAGCAAAATGTCGATAGATCACTCGAGCAGCGATCTCGGAGCTTTGGCGAAAGAGTGCGCATTGAAAATAGATTTTTCAGAACTTGTAAATAAGTCAGCAGCGCTGCTTTTTCTTGGTTTATAAAAATCCAAGCCCAGTTTCTAGCAAAATGTCTATAGATCACTCGAGCAGCGATTTCGGAGCGTTCGCGAATGAGTGTGTATTAAAAATTGATTATTTGGAGCTTGTAAATCAGTCAGCAGCTTGCTTTTTCTCCGTTTGTAATAATCCAAGCCCAGTTTTTAACGAAATGTCAGTAGATCACTCGAGCAGCAATCTCGGAGCTTTCGCGAAAGAGTGCGGATTGTAAATTGTTTTTTCAGAACTTGTAAATCGCTCAGCAGCGCTGCTTTTTCTTGGTTTATAAAAATCCTAGCGCAGTTTCTAGCAAAATGTCGATAGATCACTCGAACAGCGATTTCGGAGCTTTCGCGAAAGAGTGCACATTGAAAATTGATTTTTCAGAATTTGTAAATCGGTCAACAGCACTGCTTTTTCTTTGTTTATAAAAATCCAAGCCCAGTTTCTAACGAAATGTCAGTAGATCACTCGAGCAGCGATCTCGGAGATTTCGCGAATGAGTGCATATTAAAAATTGATTATTTGGAGCTTGTAAATCAGTCAGCAGCACTGCTTTTTTTTTGTTTATAAAAATCCTAGCGCAGTTTCTAGCAAAATGTCGATAGATCACTCGAGCAGCGATTTCGGAGCTTTCGCGAAAGAGTGCACAGTGAAAATTGATTTTTCAGAACTTGTAAATCGCTCAGGAGCGCTGCTTTTTCTTGGTTTATAAAAATCCTTGCGCAGTTTCTAGCAAAATGTCGATAGATCACTCGAGCGGCGATCTCGGAGCTTTGGCGAAAGAGTGCGCATTGAAAATAGATTTTTCAGAACTTGTAAATCAGTCAGCAGCGCTGCTTTTTCTTGGTTTATAAAGATCGAAACCCAGATTCTAGCGAAATGTCGATAGATCGCTTAAGCAGCGCGCTCGTAGCTTTCGCGGAATAGTGCGCATTGAAAATTGATTTTTCAGAACTTGTAAATCGGCCAGGAGCGCAGCTTTTCCTGATCAATAAAAATCCAAGCCCAGTTTCCAACGATAAGTCAGTAGATCACTCGAGCAGCGATCTCGGAGCTTTCGCGAAAGAGTGCACATGAACTTTTCATTTTTCAGAACTTGTAAATCGCTCAGCAGCGCTGCTTTTTCTTGGTTTATAAAAATCCTAGCGCAGTTTCTAGCAAAATGTCGATAGATCACTCGAGCAGCGATTTCGGAGCTTTCGCGAAAGAGTGCGCATTGAAAATTGATTTTTCAGAACTTGTAAAACAGTCAGCAGCACTGCTTTTTTTTTTTTAATTAAATCCTAGCGCAGTTTCTAGCAAAATGTCGATAGATCACTCGAGCAGCGATTTCGGAGCTTTCGCGAAAGAGTGCACATTGAAAATTGATTTTTCAGAACTTGTAAATCGGTCAACAGCACTGCTTTTTCTTTGTTTATAAAAATCCAAGCCCAGTTTCTAACGAAATGTCAGTAGATCGCTTAAGCAGCGCGTTCGTAGCTTTCGCGGAATAGTGCGCATTGAAAATTGATTTTTCAGAACTTGTAAATCAGTCAGCAGCACTGCTTTTTTTTGTTTATAAAAATCCTAGCGCAGTTTCTAGCAAAATGTCGATAGATCACTCGAGCAGCGATTTCGGAGCTTTCGCGAAAGAGTGCACATTGAAAATTGATTTTTCAGAACTTGTAAATCGCTCAGCAGCGCTGCTTTTTCTTGGTTTATAAAAATCCAAGCCCAGTTTCTAGCAAAATGTCGATAGATCACTCGAGCAGCGATTTCGGAGCTTTCGCGAATGAGTGTGTATTAAAAATTGATTATTTGGAGCTTGTAAATCAGTCAGCAGCACTGCTTTTTCTTTGTTTATAAAAATCTAATCCCAGTTTCTAACGAAATGTCAGTAGATCACTTGAGCAGCGATCTCGGAGATTTCGCGAATGAGTGTGTATTAAAAATTGATTATTTGGAGCTTGTAAATCAGTCAGCAGCTTGCTTTTTCTCCGTTTGTAATAATCCAAGCCCAGTTTTTAACGAAATGTCAGTAGATCACTCGAGCAGCAATCTCGGAGCTTTCGCGAAAGAGTGCGGATTGTAAATTGTTTTTTCAGAACTTGTAAATCGCTCAGCAGCGCTGCTTTTTCTTGGTTTATAAAAATCCTAGCGCAGTTTCTAGCAAAATGTCGATAGATCACTCGAACAGCGATTTCGGAGCTTTCGCGAAAGAGTGCACATTGAAAATTGATTTTTCAGAATTTGTAAATCGGTCAACAGCACTGCTTTTTCTTTGTTTATAAAAATCCAAGCCCAGTTTCTAACGAAATGTCAGTAGATCACTCGAGCAGCGATCTCGGAGATTTCGCGAATGAGTGCATATTAAAAATTGATTATTTGGAGCTTGTAAATCAGTCAGCAGCACTGCTTTTTTTTTGTTTATAAAAATCCTAGCGCAGTTTCTAGCAAAATGTCGATAGATCACTCGAGCAGCGATTTCGGAGCTTTCGCGAAAGAGTGCACAGTGAAAATTGATTTTTCAGAACTTGTAAATCGCTCAGGAGCGCTGCTTTTTCTTGGTTTATAAAAATCCTTGCGCAGTTTCTAGCAAAATGTCGATAGATCACTCGAGCGGCGATCTCGGAGCTTTGGCGAAAGAGTGCGCATTGAAAATAGATTTTTCAGAACTTGTAAATCAGTCAGCAGCGCTGCTTTTTCTTGGTTTATAAAGATCGAAACCCAGATTCTAGCGAAATGTCGATAGATCGCTTAAGCAGCGCGCTCGTAGCTTTCGCGGAATAGTGCGCATTGAAAATTGATTTTTCAGAACTTGTAAATCGGCCAGGAGCGCAGCTTTTCCTGATCAATAAAAATCCAAGCCCAGTTTCCAACGATAAGTCAGTAGATCACTCGAGCAGCGATCTCGGAGCTTTCGCGAAAGAGTGCACATGAACTTTTCATTTTTCAGAACTTGTAAATCGCTCAGCAGCGCTGCTTTTTCTTGGTTTATAAAAATCCTAGCGCAGTTTCTAGCAAAATGTCGATAGATCACTCGAGCAGCGATTTCGGAGCTTTCGCGAAAGAGTGCGCATTGAAAATTGATTTTTCAGAACTTGTAAAACAGTCAGCAGCACTGCTTTTTTTTTTTAATTAAATCCTAGCGCAGTTTCTAGCAAAATGTCGATAGATCACTCGAGCAGCGATTTCGGAGCTTTCGCGAAAGAGTGCACATTGAAAATTGATTTTTCAGAACTTGTAAATCGGTCAACAGCACTGCTTTTTCTTTGTTTATAAAAATCCAAGCCCAGTTTCTAACGAAATGTCAGTAGATCGCTTAAGCAGCGCGTTCGTAGCTTTCGCGGAATAGTGCGCATTGAAAATTGATTTTTCAGAACTTGTAAATCAGTCAGCAGCACTGCTTTTTTTTGTTTATAAAAATCCTAGCGCAGTTTCTAGCAAAATGTCGATAGATCACTCGAGCGGCGATCTCGCAGCTTTGGCGAAAGAGTGCGCATTGAAAATAGATTTTTCAGAACTTGTAAATCAGTCAGCAGCGCTGCTTTTTCTTGGTTTATAAAGATCGAAACCCAGATTCTAGCGAAATGTCGATAGATCGCTTAAGCAGCGCGTTCGTAGCTTTCGCGGAATAGTGCGCATTGAAAATTGATTTTTCAGAACTTGTAAATCGGCCAGGAGCGCAGCTTTTCCTGATCAATAAAAATCCAAGCCCAGTTTCAAGTGAAATGTCGATAGATCGCTTAAGCAGCGCGTTCATAGCTTTTGCGGAAAAGTGCGTATTGATAATTGATTTTTGAGAACTTGTTATTCGGTCAGGAGCGCTGTTTTTTCTTCGTTTATAAAAATTCAAGCCGAGTTTCTAACGATATGTCAGTAGATCACTCGAGCAGCGATCTCGGAGCTTTCGCGAAAGAGTGCACATGAACATTTCATTTTTCAGAACTTGTAAATCGGCCAGGAGCGCAGCTTTTCCTGTTCAATAAAAATCCAAGCCCAGTTTCTAGCGAAATGCCAGTAGATCACTCGAGCAGCGATCTCGGGGATTTCGCGAAAGAGTGCGGATTGTAAATTGTTTTTTCAGAACTTGTAAATCGCTCAGCAGCGCTGCTTTTTCTTGGTTTATAAAAATCCTAGCGCAGTTTCTAGCAAAATGTCGATAGATCACTCGAGCAGCGATCTCGGAGCTTTCGCGAAAGAGTGCACATGAACTTTTCATTTTTCAGAACTTGTAAATCGCTCAGCAGCGCTGCTTTTTCTTGGTTTATAAAAATCCTAGCGCAGTTTCTAGCAAAATGTCGATAGATCACTCGAGCAGCGATTTCGGAGCTTTCGCGAAAGAGTGCGCATTGAAAATTGATTTTTCAGAACTTGTAAAACAGTCAGCAGCACTGCTTTTTTTTTTTAATTAAATCCTAGCGCAGTTTCTAGCAAAATGTCGATAGATCACTCGAGCAGCGATTTCGGAGCTTTCGCGAAAGAGTGCACATTGAAAATTGATTTTTCAGAACTTGTAAATCGGTCAACAGCACTGCTTTTTCTTTGTTTATAAAAATCCAAGCCCAGTTTCTAACGAAATGTCAGTAGATCGCTTAAGCAGCGCGTTCGTAGCTTTCGCGGAATAGTGCGCATTGAAAATTGATTTTTCAGAACTTGTAAATCAGTCAGCAGCGCTGCTTTTTCTTGGTTTATAAAGATCGAAACCCAGATTCTAGCGAAATGTCGATAGATCGCTTAAGCAGCGCGTTCGTAGCTTTCGCGGAATAGTGCGCATTGAAAATTGATTTTTCAGAACTTGTAAATCGGCCAGGAGCGCAGCTTTTCCTGATCAATAAAAATCCAAGCCCAGTTTCAAGTGAAATGTCGATAGATCGCTTAAGCAGCGCGTTCATAGCTTTTGCGGAAAAGTGCGTATTGATAATTGATTTTTGAGAACCTGTAATTCGGTCAGGAGCGCTGTTTTTTCTTCGTTTATAAAAATTCAAGCCGAGTTTCTAACGATATGTCAGTAGATCACTCGAGCAGCGATCTCGGAGCTTTCGCGAAAGAGTGCACATGAACATTTCATTTTTCAGAACTTGTAAATCGGCCAGGAGCGCAGCTTTTCCTGTTCAATAAAAATCCAAGCCCAGTTTCTAGCGAAATGCCAGTAGATCACTCGAGCAGCGATCTCGGGGATTTCGCGAAAGAGTGCGGATTGTAAATTGTTTTTCAGAACTTGTAAATCGCTCAGCAGCGCTGCTTTTTCTTGGTTTATAAAAATCCTAGCGCAGTTTCTAGCAAAATGTCGATAGATCACTCGAGCAGCGATTTCGGAGCTTTCGCGAAAGAGTGCACATTGAAAATTGATTTTTCAGAATTTGTAAATCGGTCAACAGCACTGCTTTTTCTTTGTTTATAAAATTCCAAGCCCAGTTTCTAACGAAATGTCAGTAGATCGCTTAAGCAGCGCGTTCGTAGCTTTCGCGGAATAGTGCGCATTGAAAGTTGATTTTTCAGATCTTGTAAAACAGTCAGCAGCAATGCTTTTTTTTTTTAATTAAATCCTAGCGCAGTTTCTAGCAAAATGTCGATAGATCACTCGAGCAGCGATTTCGGAGCTTTCGCGAAAGAGTGCACATTGAAAATTGATTTTTCAGAACTTGTAAATCGGTCAACAGCACTGCTTTTTCTTTGTTTATAAAAATCCAAGCCGAGTTTCTAACGATATGTCAGTAGATCACTCGAGCAGCGATCTCGGAGCTTTCGCGAAAGAGTGCACATGAACATTTCATTTTTCAGAACTTGTAAATCGGCCAAGAGCGCAGCTTTTCCTGTTCAATAAAAATCCAAGCCCAGTTTCTAGCGAAATGCCAGTAGATCACTCGAGCAGCGATCTCGGGGATTTCGAGAATGAGTGTGTATTAAAAATTGATTATTTGGAGCTTGTAAATCACTCAGCAGCACTGCTTTTTCTTTGTTTATAAAAATCCAAGCCCAGTTTCTAGCAAAATGTCGATAGATCACTCGAGCAGCGATTTCGGAGCTTTCGTGATTGAGTGCGTATTAAAAATTTATTATTTGGAGCTTGTAAATCAGTCAGCAGCACTGCTTTTTCTTGGTTTATAAAAATCCTAGCGCAGTTTCTAGCAAAATGTCGATAGATCACTCGAGCAGCGATCTCGGAGCTTTGGCGAAAGAGTGAGCATTGAAAATAGATTTTTCAGAACTTGTAAATAAGTCAGCAGCGCTGCTTTTTCTTGGTTTATAAAAATCCAAGCCCAGTTTCTAGCAAAATGTCGATAGATCACTCGAGCAGCGATTTCGGAGCGTTCGCGAATGAGTGTGTATTAAAAATTGATTATTTGGAGCTTGTAAATCAGTCAGGAGCTTGCTTTTTCTCCGTTTGTAATAATCCAAGCCCAGTTTTTAACGAAATGTCAGTAGATCACTCGAGCAGCAATCTCGGAGCTTTCGCGAAAGAGTGCGGATTGTAAATTGTTTTTTCAGAACTTGTAAATCGCTCAGCAGCGCTGCTTTTTCTTGGTTTATAAAAATCCTAGCGCAGTTTCTAGCAAAATGTCGATAGATCACTCGAGCAGCGATTTCGGAGCTTTCGCGAAAGAGTGCACATTGAAAATTGATTTTTCAGAATTTGTAAATCGGTCAACAGCACTGCTTTTTCTTTGTTTATAAAAATCCAAGCCCAGTTTCTAACGAAATGTCAGTAGATCGCTTAAGCAGCGCGTTCGTAGCTTTCGCGGAATAGTGCGCATTGAAAGTTGATTTTTCAGATCTTGTAAAACAGTCAGCAGCACTGCTTTTTTTTTTTAATTAAATCCTAGCGCAGTTTCTAGCAAAATGTCGATAGATCACTCGAGCAGCGATTTCGGAGCTTTCGCGAAAGAGTGCACATTGAAAATTGATTTTTCAGAACTTGTAAATCGGTCAACAGCACTGCTTTTTCTTTGTTTATAAAAATCCAAGCACAGTTTCTAACGAAATGTCAGTAGATCGCTTAAGCAGCGATTTCGGAGCTTTCGCGAAAGAGTGCACATTGAAAATTGATTTTTCAGAACTTGTAAATCGCTCAGCAGCGCTGCTTTTTCTTGGTTTATAAAAATCCAAGCCCAGTTTCTAGCAAAATGTCGATAGATCACTCGAGCAGCGATTTCGGAGCTTTCGCGAAAGAGTGCGGATTGTAAATTGTTTTTTCAGAACTTGTAAATCGCTCAGCAGCGCTGCTTTTTCTTGGTTTATAAAAATCCTAGCGCAGTTTCTAGCAAAATGTCGATAGATCACTCGAGCAGCGATTTCGGAGCTTTCGCGAAAGAGTGCACATTGAAAATTGATTTTTCAGAATTTGTAAATCGGTCAACAGCACTGCTTTTTCTTTGTTTATAAAAATCCAAGCCGAGTTTCTAACGATATGTCAGTAGAACACTCGAGCAGCGATCTCGGAGCTTTCGCGAAAGAGTGCACATGAACATTTCATTTTTCAGAACTTGTAAATCGGCCAGGAGCGCAGCTTTTCCTGTTCAATAAAAATCCAAGCCCAGTTTCTAGCGAAATGCCAGTAGATCACTCGAGCAGCGATCTCGGGGATTTCGAGAATGAGTGTGTATTAAAAATTGATTATTTGGAGCTTGTAAATCACTCAGCAGCACTGCTTTTTCTTTGTTTATAAAAATCCAAGCCCAGTTTCTAGCAAAATGTCGATAGATCACTCGAGCAGCGATTTCGGAGCTTTCGTGAATGAGTGCGTATTAAAAATTTATTATTTGGAGCTTGTAAATCAGTCAGCAGCACTGCTTTTTCTTGGTTTATAAAAATCCTAGCGCAGTTTCTAGCAAAATGTCGATAGATCACTCGAGCAGCGATCTCGGAGCTTTGGCGAAAGAGTGAGCATTGAAAATAGATTTTTCAGAACTTGTAAATAAGTCAGCAGCGCTGCTTTTTCTTGGTTTATAAAAATCCAAGCCCAGTTTCTGGCAAAATGTCGATAGATCACTCGAGCAGCGATTTCGGAGCGTTCGCGAATGAGTGTGTATTAAAAATTGATTATTTGGAGCTTGTAAATCAGTCAGGAGCTTGCTTTTTCTCCGTTTGTAATAATCCAAGCCCAGTTTTTAACGAAATGTCAGTAGATCACTCGAGCAGCAATCTCGGAGCTTTCGCGAAAGAGTGCGGATTGTAAATTGTTTTTTCAGAACTTGTAAATCGCTCAGCAGAGCTGCTTTTTCTTGGTTTATAAAAATCCTAGCGCAGTTTCTAGCAAAATGTCGATAGATCACTCGAGCAGCGATTTCGGAGCTTTCGCGAAAGAGTGCACATTGAAAATTGATTTTTCAGAACTTGTAAATCGGTCAACAGCACTGCTTTTTCTTTGTTTATAAAAATCCAAGCCGAGTTTCTAACGATATGTCAGTAGATCACTCGAGCAGCGATCTCGGAGCTTTCGCGAAAGAGTGCACATGAACATTTCATTTTTCAGAACTTGTAAATCGGCCAAGAGCGCAGCTTTTCCTGTTCAATAAAAATCCAAGCCCAGTTTCTAGCGAAATGCCAGTAGATCACTCGAGCAGCGATCTCGGGGATTTCGAGAATGAGTGTGTATTAAAAATTGATTATTTGGAGCTTGTAAATCACTCAGCAGCACTGCTTTTTCTTTGTTTATAAAAATCCAAGCCCAGTTTCTAGCAAAATGTCGATAGATCACTCGAGCAGCGATTTCGGAGCTTTCGTGATTGAGTGCGTATTAAAAATTTATTATTTGGAGCTTGTAAATCAGTCAGCAGCACTGCTTTTTCTTGGTTTATAAAAATCCTAGCGCAGTTTCTAGCAAAATGTCGATAGATCACTCGAGCAGCGATCTCGGAGCTTTGGCGAAAGAGTGAGCATTGAAAATAGATTTTTCAGAACTTGTAAATAAGTCAGCAGCGCTGCTTTTTCTTGGTTTATAAAAATCCAAGCCCAGTTTCTAGCAAAATGTCGATAGATCACTCGAGCAGCGATTTCGGAGCGTTCGCGAATGAGTGTGTATTAAAAATTGATTATTTGGAGCTTGTAAATCAGTCAGGAGCTTGCTTTTTCTCCGTTTGTAATAATCCAAGCCCAGTTTTTAACGAAATGTCAGTAGATCACTCGAGCAGCAATCTCGGAGCTTTCGCGAAAGAGTGCGGATTGTAAATTGTTTTTTCAGAACTTGTAAATCGCTCAGCAGCGCTGCTTTTTCTTGGTTTATAAAAATCCTAGCGCAGTTTCTAGCAAAATGTCGATAGATCACTCGAGCAGCGATTTCGGAGCTTTCGCGAAAGAGTGCACATTGAAAATTGATTTTTCAGAATTTGTAAATCGGTCAACAGCACTGCTTTTTCTTTGTTTATAAAAATCCAAGCCCAGTTTCTAACGAAATGTCAGTAGATCGCTTAAGCAGCGCGTTCGTAGCTTTCGCGGAATAGTGCGCATTGAAAGTTGATTTTTCAGATCTTGTAAAACAGTCAGCAGCACTGCTTTTTTTTTTTAATTAAATCCTAGCGCAGTTTCTAGCAAAATGTCGATAGATCACTCGAGCAGCGATTTCGGAGCTTTCGCGAAAGAGTGCACATTGAAAATTGATTTTTCAGAACTTGTAAATCGGTCAACAGCACTGCTTTTTCTTTGTTTATAAAAATCCAAGCACAGTTTCTAACGAAATGTCAGTAGATCGCTTAAGCAGCGCGTTCGTAGCTTTCGCGGAATAGTGCGCATTGAAAATTGATTTTTCAGAATTTGTAAATCGGTCAACAGCACTGCTTTTTCTTTGTTTATAAAAATCCAAGCCCAGTTTCTAACGAAATGTCAGTAGATCGCTTAAGCAGCGATTTCGGAGCTTTCGCGAAAGAGTGCACATTGAAAATTGATTTTTCAGAACTTGTAAATCGCTCAGCAGCGCTGCTTTTTCTTGGTTTATAAAAATCCAAGCCCAGTTTCTAGCAAAATGTCGATAGATCACTCGAGCAGCGATTTCGGAGCTTTCGCGAAAGAGTGCGGATTGTAAATTGTTTTTTCAGAACTTGTAAATCGCTCAGCAGCGCTGCTTTTTCTTGGTTTATAAAAATCCTAGCGCAGTTTCTAGCAAAATGTCGATAGATCACTCGAGCAGCGATTTCGGAGCTTTCGCGAAAGAGTGAGCATTGAAAATAGATTTTTCAGAACTTGTAAATAAGTCAGCAGCGCTGCTTTTTCTTGGTTTATAAAAATCCAAGCCCAGTTTCTGGCAAAATGTCGATAGATCACTCGAGCAGCGATTTCGGAGCGTTCGCGAATGAGTGTGTATTAAAAATTTATTATTTGGAGCTTGTAAATCAGTCAGCAGCACTGCTTTTTCTTGGTTTATAAAAATCCTAGCGCAGTTTCTAGCAAAATGTCGATAGATCACTCGAGCAGCGATCTCGGAGCTTTGGCGAAAGAGTGAGCATTGAAAATAGATTTTTCAGAACTTGTAAATAAGTCAGCAGCGCTGCTTTTTCTTGGTTTATAAAAATCCAAGCCCAGTTTCTGGCAAAATGTCGATAGATCACTCGAGCAGCGATTTCGGAGCGTTCGCGAATGAGTGTGTATTAAAAATTGATTATTTGGAGCTTGTAAATCAGTCAGGAGCTTGCTTTTTCTCCGTTTGTAATAATCCAAGCCCAGTTTTTAACGAAATGTCAGTAGATCACTCGAGCAGCAATCTCGGAGCTTTCGCGAAAGAGTGCGGATTGTAAATTGTTTTTTCAGAACTTGTAAATCGCTCAGCAGAGCTGCTTTTTCTTGGTTTATAAAAATCCTAGCGCAGTTTCTAGCAAAATGTCGATAGATCACTCGAGCAGCGATTTCGGAGCTTTCGCGAAAGAGTGCACATTGAAAATTGATTTTTCAGAACTTGTAAATCGGTCAACAGCACTGCTTTTTCTTTGTTTATAAAAATCCAAGCACAGTTTCTAACGAAATGTCAGTAGATCGCTTAAGCAGCGCGTTCGTAGCGTTCGCGGAATAGTGCGCATTGAAAATTGATTTTTCAGAACTTGTAAATCAGTCAGCAGCACTGCTTTTTTTTGTTTATAAAAATCCTAGCGCAGTTTCTAGCAAAATGTCGATAGATCACTCGAGCAGCGATTTCGGAGCTTTCGCGAAAGAGTGCACATTGAAAATTGATTTTTCAGAACTTGTAAATCGCTCAGCAGCGCTGCTTTTTCTTGGTTTATAAAAATCCAAGCCCAGTTTCTAGCAAAATGTCGATAGATCACTCGAGCAGCGATTTCGGAGCTTTCGCGAATGAGTGTGTATTAAAAATTGATTATTTGGAGCTTGTAAATCAGTCAGCAGCACTGCTTTTTCTTTGTTTATAAAAATCTAATCCCAGTTTCTAACGAAATGTCAGTAGATCACTTGAGCAGCGATCTCGGAGATTTCGCGAATGAGTGCATATTAAAAATTGATTATTTGGAGCTTGTAAATCAGTCAGCAGCACTGCTTTTTTTTGTTTATAAAAATCCTAGCGCAGTTTCTAGCAAAATGTCGATAGATCACTCGAGCAGCGATTTCGGAACTTTCGCGAAAGAGTGCACAGTGAAAATTGATTTCCAGAATTTGTAAATCGGTCAACAGCACTGCTTTTTCTTTGTTTATAAAAATCCAAGCCCAGTTTCTAACGAAATGTCAGTAGATCGCTTAAGCAGCGCGTTCGTAGCTTTCGCGGAATAGTGCGCATTGAAAATTGATTTTTCAGATCTTGTAAAACAGTCAGCAGCACTACTTTTTTTTTTTAATTAAATCCTAGCGCAGTTTCTAGGAAAATGTCGATAGATCACTCGAGCAGCGATTTCGGAGCTTTCGTGAATGAGTGCGTATTAAAAATTTATTATTTGGAGCTTGTAAATCGCTCAGCAGCGCTGCTTTTTCTTGGTTTATAAAAATCCAAGCCCAGTATCTAGCAAAATGTCGATAGATCACTCGAGCAGCGATTTCGGAGTTTTCGCGAATGAGTGTGTATTAAAAATTGATTATTTGGAGCTTGTAAATCAGTCAGCAGCACTGCTTTTTCTTTGTTTATAAAAATCTAATCCCAGTTTCTAACGAAATGTCAGTAGATCACTTGAGCAGCGATCTCGGAGATTTCGCGAATGAGTGCATATTAAAAATTGATTATTTGGAGCTTGTAAATCAGTCAGCAGCACTGCTTTTTCTTTGTTTATAAAAATCTAATCCCAGTTTCTAACGAAATGTCAGTAGATCACTTGAGCAGCGATCTCGGAGATTTCGCGAATGAGTGCATATTAAAAATTGATTATTTGGAGCTTGTAAATCAGTCAGCAGCACTGCTTTTTTTGTTTATAAAAATCCTAGCGCAGTTTCTAGCAAAATGTCGATAGATCACTCGAGCAGCGATTTCGGAGCTTTCGCGAAAGAGTGCACAGTGAAAATTGATTTTTCAGAACTTGTAAATCGGCCAGGAGCGCAGCTTTTCCTGTTCAATAAAAATCCAAGCCCAGTTTCTAGCGAAATGCCAGTAGATCACTCGAGCAGCGATCTCGGGGATTTCGAGAATGAGTGTGTATTAAAAATTGATTATTTGGAGCTTGTAAATCACTCAGCAGCACTGCTTTTTCTTTGTTTATAAAAATCCAAGCCCAGTTTCTAGCAAAATGTCGATAGATCACTCGAGCAGCGATTTCGGAGCTTTCGCGAATGAGTGTGTATTAAAAATTGATTATTTGGAGCTTGTAAATCAGTCAGCAGCACTGCTTTTTCTTTGTTTATAAAAATCTAATCCCAGTTTCTAACGAAATGTCAGTAGATCACTTGAGCAGCGATCTCGGAGATTTCGCGAATGAGTGCATATTAAAAATTGATTATTTGGAGCTTGTAAATCAGTCAGCAGCACTGCTTTTTCTTTGTTTATAAAAATCTAATCCCAGTTTCTAACGAAATGTCAGTAGATCACTTGAGCAGCGATCTCGGAGATTCCGCGAATGAGTGCATATTAAAAATGTATTATTTGGAGCTTGTAAATCGCTCAGCAGCGCTGCTTTTTCTTGGTTTATAAAAATCCAAGCCCAGTTTCTAGCAAAATGTCGATAGATCACTCGAGCAGCGATTTCGGAGCTTTCGCGAATGAGTGTGTATTAAAAATTGATTATTTGGAGCTTGTAAATCAGTCAGCAGCACTGCTTTTTCTTTGTTTATAAAAATCTAATCCCAGTTTCTAACGAAATGTCAGTAGATCACTCGAGCAGCGATTTCGGAGATTTCGCGAATGAGTGCATATTAAAAATTGATTATTTGGAGCTTGTAAATCAGTCAGCAGCACTGCTTTTTTTTTGTTTATAAAAATCCTAGCGCAGTTTCTAGCAAAATGTCGATAGATCACTCGAGCAGCGATTTCGGAGCTTTCGCGAAAGAGTGCACAGTGAAAATTGATTTTTCAGAACTTGTAAATCGGCCAGGAGCGCAGCTTTTCCTGTTCAATAAAAATCCAAGCCCAGTTTCTAGCGAAATGCCAGTAGATCACTCGAGCAGCGATCTCGGGGATTTCGAGAATGAGTGTGTATTAAAAATTGATTATTTGGAGCTTGTAAATCACTCAGCAGCACTGCTTTTTCTTTGTTTATAAAAATCCAAGCCCAGTTTCTAGCAAAATGTCGATAGATCACTCGAGCAGCGATTTCGGAGCTTTCGCGAATGAGTGTGTATTAAAAATTGATTATTTGGAGCTTGTAAATCAGTCAGCAGCACTGCTTTTTCTTTGTTTATAAAAATCTAATCCCAGTTTCTAACGAAATGTCAGTAGATCACTTGAGCAGCGATCTCGGAGATTTCGCGAATGAGTGCATATTAAAAATTGATTATTTGGAGCTTGTAAATCAGTCAGCAGCACTGCTTTTTTTTGTTTATAAAAATCCTAGCGCAGTTTCTAGCAAAATGTCGATAGATCACTCGAGCAGCGATTTCGGAGCTTTCGCGAAAGAGTGCACAGTGAAAATTGATTTTTCAGAATTTGTAAATCGGTCAACAGCACTGCTTTTTCTTTGTTTATAAAAATCCAAGCCCAGTTTCTAACGAAATGTCAGTAGATCGCTTAAGCAGCGCGTTCGTAGCTTTCGCGGAATAGTGCGCATTGAAAATTGATTTTTCAGATCTTGTAAAACAGTCAGCAGCACTGCTTTTTTTTTTTAATTAAATCCTAGCGCAGTTTCTAGCAAAATGTCGATAGATCACTCGAGCAGCGATTTCGGAGCTTTCGCGAATGAGTGTGTATTAAAAATTGATTATTTGGAGCTTGTAAATTAGTCAGCAGCACTGCTTTTTCTTTGTTTATAAAAATCTAATCCCAGTTTCTAACGAAATGTCAGTAGATCACTTGAGCAGCGATCTCGGAGATTTCGCGAATGAGTGCATATTAAAAATTGATTATTTGGAGCTTGTAAATCAGTCAGCAGCACTGCTTTTTTTTGTTTATAAAAATCTAATCCCAGTTTCTAACGAAATGTCAGTAGATCACTTGAGCAGCGATCTCGGAGATTCCGCGAATGAGTGCATATTAAAAATTTATTATTTGGAGCTTGTAAATCGCTCAGCAGCGCTGATTTTTCTTGGTTTATAAAAATTCAAGCCCAGTATCTAGCAAAATGTCGATAGATCACTCGAGCAGCGATTTCGGAGCTTTCGCGAATGAGTGTGTATTAAAAATTGATTATTTGGAGCTTGTAAATCAGTCAGCAGCACTGCTTTTTCTTTGTTTATAAAAATCTAATCCCAGTTTCTAACGAAATGTCAGTAGATCACTTGAGCAGCGATCTCGGAGATTTCGCGAATGAGTGCATATTAAAAATTGATTATTTGGAGCTTGTAAATCAGTCAGCAGCACTGCTTTTTTTTGTTTATAAAAATCCTAGCGCAGTTTCTAGCAAAATGTCGATAGATCACTCGAGCAGCGATTTCGGAGCTTTCGCGAAAGAGTGCACAGTGAAAATTGATTTTTCAGAACTTGTAAATCGCTCAGGAGCGCTGCTTTTTCTTGGTTTATAAAAATCCTAGCGCTGTTTCTAGCAAAATGTCGATAGATCACTCGAGCGGCGATCTCGGAGCTTTGGCGAAAGAGTGCGCATTGAAAATAGATTTTTCAGAACTTGTAAATCAGTCAGCAGCGCTGCTTTTTCTTGGTTTATAAAGATCGAAACCCAGATTCTAGCGAAATGTCGATAGATCGCTTAAGCAGCGCGTTCGTAGCTTTCGCGGAATAGTGCGCATTGAAAATTGATTTTTCAGAACTTGTAAATCGGCCAGGAGCGCAGCTTTTCCTGTTCAATAAAAATCCAAGCCCAGTTTCTAGCGAAATGCCAGTAGATCACTCGAGCAGCGATCTCGGGGATTTCGAGAATGAGTGTGTATTAAAAATTGATTATTTGGAGCTTGTAAATCACTCAGCAGCACTGCTTTTTCTTTGTTTATAAAAATCCAAGCCCAGTTTCTAGCAAAATGTCGATAGATCACTCGAGCAGCGATTTCGGAGCTTTCGTGAATGAGTGCGTATTAAAAATTGATTATTTGGAGCTTGTAAATCAGTCAGCAGCACTGCTTTTTCTTGGTTTATAAAAATCCTAGCGCAGTTTCTAGCAAAATGTCGATAGATCACTCGAGCAGCGATCTCGGAGCTTTGGCGAAAGAGTGCACAGTGAAAATAGATTTTTCAGAACTTGTAAATCGGCCAGGAGCGCAGCTTTTTCTGATCAATAAAAATCCAAGCCCAGTTTCAAGTGAAATGTCGATAGATCGCTTAAGCAGCGCGTTCATAGCTTTTGCGGAAAAGTGCGTATTGAAAATTGATTTTTGAGAACTTGTAATTCGGTCAGCAGCACTGTTTTTTCTTCGTTTATAAAAATTCAAGCCGAGTTTCTAACGATATGTCAGTAGATCACTCGAGCAGCGATCTCGGAGCTTTCGCGAAAGAGTGCACATGAACATTTCATTTTTCAGAACTTGTAAATCGGCCAGGAGCGCAGCTTTTCCTGTTCAATAAAAATCCAAGCCCAGTTTCTAGCGAAATGCCAGTAGATCACTCGAGCAGCGATCTCGGGGATTTCGAGAATGAGTGTGTATTAAAAATTGATTATTTGGAGCTTGTAAATCACTCAGCAGCACTGCTTTTTCTTTGTTTATAAAAATCCAAGCCCAGTTTCTAGCAAAATGTCGATAGATCACTCGAGCAGCGATTTCGGAGCTTTCGTGAATGAGTGCGTATTAAAAATTTATTATTTGGAGCTTGTAAATCAGTCAGCAGCGCTGCTTTTTCTTGGTTTATAAAAATCCAAGCCCAGTTTCTAGCAAAATGTCGATAGATCACTCGAGCAGCGATTTCGGAGCGTTCGCGAATGAGTGTGTATTAAAAATTGATTATTTGGAGCTTGTAAATCAGTAAGGAGCTTGCTTTTTCTCCGTTTGTAATAATCCAAGCCCAGTTTTTAACGAAATGTCAGTAGATCACTCGAGCAGCAATCTCGGAGCTTTCGCGAAAGAGTGCGGATTGTAAATTGTTTTTTCAGAACTTGTAAATCGCTCAGCAGCGCTGCTTTTTCTTGGTTTATAAAAATCCTAGCGCAGTTTCTAGCAAAATGTCGATAGATCACTCGAGCAGCGATTTCGGAGCTTTCGCGAAAGAGTGCACATTGAAAATTGATTTTTCAGAATTTGTAAATCGGTCAACAGCACTGCTTTTTCTTTGTTTATAAAAATCCAAGCCCAGTTTCTAACGAAATGTCAGTAGATCGCTTAAGCAGCGCGTTCGTAGCTTTCGCGGAATAGTGCGCATTGAAAATTGATTTTTCAGAACTTGTAAATCGCTCAGCAGCGCTGCTTTTTCTTGGTTTATAAAAATCCTAGCGCAGTTTCTAGCAAAATGTCGATAGATCACTCGAGCAGCGATTTCGGAGCTTTCGCGAAAGAGTGCACATTGAAAATTGATTTTTCAGAACTTGTAAATCGGTCAACAGCACTGCTTTTTCTTTGTTTATAAAAATCCAAGCACAGTTTCTATCGAAATGTCAGTAGATCGCTTAAGCAGCGCGTTCGTAGCTTTCGCGGAATAGTGCGCATTGAAAATTGATTTTTCAGAACTTGTAAATCAGTCAGCAGCACTGCTTTTTTTTGTTTATAAAAATCCTAGCGCAGTTTCTAGCAAAATGTCGATAGATCACTCGAGCAGCGATTTCGGAGCTTTCGCGAAAGAGTGCACATTGAAAATTGATTTTTCAGAACTTGTAAATCGCTCAGCAGCGCTGCTTTTTCTTGGTTTATAAAAATCCAAGCCCAGTTTCTAGCAAAATGTCGATAGATCACTCGAGCAGCGATTTCGGAGCTTTCGCGAATGAGTGTGTATTAAAAATTGATTATTTGGAGCTTGTAAATCAGTCAGCAGCACTGCTTTTTCTTTGTTTATAAAAATCTAATCCCAGTTTCTAACGAAATGTCAGTAGATCACTTGAGCAGCGATCTCGGAGATTTCGCGAATGAGTGCATATTAAAAATTGATTATTTGGAGCTTGTAAATCAGTCAGCAGCACTGCTTTTTTTTGTTTATAAAAATCCTAGCGCAGTTTCTAGCAAAATGTCGATAGATCACTCGAGCAGCGATCTCGGAGCTTTGGCGAAAGAGTGCGCATTGAAAATAGATTTTTCAGAACTTGTAAATCAGTCAGCAGCGCTGCTTTTTCTTGGTTTATAAAGATCGAAACCCAGATTCTAGCGAAATGTCGATAGATCGCTTAAGCAGCGCGTTCGTAGCTTTCGCGGAATAGTGCGCATTGAAAATTGATTTTTCAGAACTTGTAAATCGGCCAGGAGCGCAGCTTTTCCTGATCAATAAAAATCCAAGCCCAGTTTCAAGTGAAATGTCGATAGATCGCTTAAGCAGCGCGTTCATAGCTTTTGCGGAAAAGTGCGTATTGAAAATTGATTTTTGAGAACTTGTAATTCGGTCAGGAGCGCTGTTTTTCTTCGTTTATAAAAATTCAAGCCGAGTTTCTAACGATATGTCAGTAGATCACTCGAGCAGCGATTTCGGAGCTTTCGCGAAAGAGTGCACAGTGAAAATTGATTTTTCAGAACTTGTAAATCGGCCAGGAGCGCAGCTTTTCCTGTTCAATAAAAATCCAAGCCTAGTTTCTAGCGAAATGCCAGTAGATCACTCGAGCAGCGATCTCGGGGATTTCGAGAATGAGTGTGTATTAAAAATTGATTATTTGGAGCTTGTAAATCACTCAGCAGCACTGCTTTTTCTTTGTTTATAAAAATCCAAGCCCAGTTTCTAGCAAAATGTCGATAGATCACTCGAGCAGCGATTTCGGAGCTTTCGTGAATGAGTGCGTATTAAAAATTTATTATTTGGAGCTTGTAAATCGCTCAGCAGCACTGCTTTTTCTTGGTTTATAAAAATCCAAGCCCAGTATCTAGCAAAGTGTCGATAGATCACTCGAGCAGCGATTTCGGAGCTTTCGCGAATGAGTGTGTATTAAAAATTGATTATTTGGAGATTGTAAATCAGTCAGCAGCACTGCTTTTTCTTTGTTTATAAAAATCCTAGCGCAGTTTCTAGCAAAATGTCGATAGATCACTCGAGCAGCGATTTCGGAGCTTTCGCGAAAGAGTGCACAGTGAAAATTGATTTTTCAGAACTTGTAAATCGCTCAGGAGCGCTGCTTTTTCTTGGTTTATAAAAATCCTAGCGCAGTTTCTAGCAAAATGTCGATAGATCACTCGAGCGGCGATCTCGGAGCTTTGGCGAAAGAGTGCGCATTGAAAATAGATTTTTCAGAACTTGTAAATCAGTCAGCAGCGCTGCTTTTTCTTGGTTTATAAAGATCGAAACCCAGATTCTAGCGAAATGTCGATAGATCGCTTAAGCAGCGCGTTCGTAGCTTTCTTTGTCTTTGGCGCATTGTTTATGCTTGAGGGGATTTATATGAGAAGCAGAAGAACTCGCCGGCTACTAGTTTGTCTGACGTCTGAAGTACCTTTTTCGCTGAGTGGAGATTGTCTAGCTTCTGCATTGGCAGGGCATGTGTCGTAAGTCGCTCCTCATCCTAAAGATACTTTTCTTTCCACTGCGCGACGGCCAACAGGCCTAGAAAATCTGCTGAGCAAACGCTGCGTCTGATAGGACCGTCGGTACGTGTCTTCATAGCCCTGGCGAGAGGTCGGACAATTACTCTCGAGCCAACTGTCGTGTTGCACGGGTGTCTTGTCGCTTATTGAGAAGCTTTTTCTATCTTTGGGTAAACCGAAGCTTGCAGTCTCGGCCGAGAACTTGGCGATATTCGCGGCGCTTCCGCTTTTTTCAGAGACTCTGCGTTTTGGCGTAAACCTTCTTAACGAGCTTGCAAGTTTGCCCTGCTGCGATTGACTTAATATCCAGCACTTGGAGGAAACTCTTACTTGTATCTGCTTGTTTGTTCCCGGCTTGTCCTATAAACAAATAGGATACGTATTTTAAACCGCAGCCTATCGGTCTTAAACGCGGCCGTTCTAATCTTTTTTCCACTGTTGAACTGCGGCGCAGGAACACAAACACTGCAATCAAAGTTGCGTAACTGAGCGAAGTAAGCATTATTAAATTCAATAAATATGCTTACAGTAGTTTAATTGCACTTCTGTTTCTAGAGTGGAATGTAGCTTATAACATTTGACAGTAACGTTCGAGCATGTCGATTGCTAAAAGTGTCGTCATGGTAACATATGAAACTTTCATATGCATCGAAAAAAAACGCCACTTTCAACGCGACATTGAAAGCAGTGAGATACGGAGATAAAAAAAATGGTGTCAGCAAGTGAAAATCAAGAAATTCCAATGTTGTTGCTGATCGACACAATTAACCAGATGATTACCGACGAGCAGGCCGCAGGGCACATGAATACCGGCGACAAAATTTATGTGTTCGTCCAAACCTCGGAGGAATTATCTAGGACGCTGGGAAAAACTATCACCTGTAAGTTGAATGAAATTTATTTACCGCGGATGCGCCCTTTTATAATTTAAAGTTTATTTTACGTACACGAAAACGTACGCTCAATAATGCTAATAATTCGCTCTCTTTTGCTCTCTGAATTATTTTCCTAACCTAGCTTGTTCACATTTTCCGACACCCTTGCACGACCGCTAATGCGGAGACAGAGGGCTCGCTTTTTATGCAAAGCTCCAGCGGGAAATAATTCATGCATTTTGCAATAATATTTTTTAAACTTTCAGTTCACCAAGTAATCGACAGTTACAACCGTTACCGGGAGAAGTTTGACGCGGTGAACGCGAAGGTTAAATACCTTAAAAAAGGTGCGAGCCAATTGACTTTAGACGAGATTGGGATTTACAAAATATTCAAGAAAATTAAATACTATTTATGATGCAAAGATATATTTTTGATTATATAATTCTATTTGATTATTATAAAGTATGATTTTGAGTAAAATAAATTAAACTTTTGCAGTGAAACCGGCGCACTAGGTACTTATCTACTTCTTGGTGCTTCAATGGCGATTTTCTGCATTTGAAGATTATCAATTATTCTGTTTTGCATCCCCTTGTTTGTTTAATGAAGTAAAACGTCACAATGATTTATAAATAAAATGCTTTCACGAAAGTGTGCGCATCAGAACTTGATTTTTTAGAGTCTGTAAAGCGGTTAGGTGCGTTGCTTTCGCTTTGTTGATAATGTGAGTCCACTTTATAGCGAAACGTTAGTAGATCGCTAGAGCAACGCTCTCGAAGCTTTCGCGAAAGTGTGCGAATCAAAATTTTTTTCTCAGAGTTTGTAAAGCGGTCGGGACCGGAGTTTTCTCTTTGTTATCAAACAACAGAGCCCAGTTTCTAGCGAAGCGACCGTAGATTGCTGGAGCAGCGCTATCGGAGATTTCGCGAAAGTGTGCGCAATAAAAATGGATTATTTAGACCTCGTAAATCGGTCAGCAGCAGCGCTACCCGTTCTTCATTAAAATCCGAGAACAGCTTCTCTTAAAACGTTAGTAGATCGTTGAAGTAGTGCTCTCGGAGCTTTCGCGAAAGAGTTCGCATCAAAAATTGTTTTCTCAGAGTTTGTAAAGCGGTCAGGAGCGGTCCTTTCCCTTTGTTATTAAACATCCGACTCTGGTTTCTATCGAAGCGTCCGTAGATTGCTGGACCAGCGCTCTCGGAGCTTTCGCGAAAATGTTACGCGATTTTTATAAACGAAGAAAAAGCAGCGCTCCTGACCGAGTTACAAGTTCTCAAAAATCAATTTTGAATCATAACTATTCCGCGAAAGCTCCGAAATCGCTGCTCGAGTGATCTACTGACATTTCTTTAGAAACTGGGCTTGGATTTTTATAAACAAAGGAAAAGCAGCGCTCCTGGCCGATTAACAAGCTCCAAATAATCAATTATTAATGCGCACTCTTTCGCGAAAGCTACTAACGCGCAGCTTAAGCGATCTATCGACATTTCGCTAGAAACTGGGCGTGGATCTTTATAAACCAACGAAAAGCAGCGCTCCTGGCCGATTTACAAGCTCCAAATAATCAATTATTAATGCACACTCTTTCGTGAAAGCCCCGAGATCGCTGCTCGAGTGATCTACTAACATTTCATTAGAAACTGGACTTGGTTTTTTATAAACGAAGAAAAAGCAGCTCTCCTGGCCAATTTACAAGCTCCAAATAATCAATTATTAATGCGCACTCATTCGCGAAAGATCCGATATGGCTGCTCGCGTGATCTACTGACATTTCGTTAGAAACTATACTTGGATTTTTATAAACGAAGAAAAAGCAGCGCTCCTGGCCAATTTACAAGCTCCAAATAATCAATTATTAATGCGCACTCATTCGCGAAAGATCCGATATGGCTGCTCGCGTGATCTACTGACATTTCGTTAGAAACTGAACTTGGATTTTTATAAACGAAGAAATAGCAGCGCTCCTGACCGATATAAAAGTTCTGAAAAATCAATTTTCAATGCGCACTTTTCCGCAAAAGCTACGAACGCACTGCTTAAGCGATCTGTCGACATTTCGCTAGAAGCTGGGCTTGGATATTTATAAACAAAGGAAAAGAAGCGCTCCTGGCCGATTCACAAGCTCCAAATAATCAATTATTAACACGCACTCTTTCGCGAAAGATCCGAAATCGCTGCTCGAGTGTTCTACTGACATTTCGTTAGAAACTGGGCTTGGATTTTTATAAACGAAGAAAAAGCAGCGCTCCTGACCGAGTTACAAGTTCTCAAAAATTAATTTTGAATCATAACTATTCCGCGAAAGCTCCGAAATCGCTGCTCGAGTGATCTACTGACATTTCGTTAGAAACTGGGCATGGATTTTTATAAACGAAGAAAAAGCAGCGCTCCTGACCGAGTTACAAGTTCTGAAAAATCAATTTTCAATGCGCACTTTTCCGCGAAAGCTACGAACGCGCTGCTTAAGCGATCTATCGACATTTCACTTGATACTGGGCTTGGATTTTTATTGAACAGGAAAAGCAGCGCTCGTGGCCGATTTACAAGCTCCAAATAATCAATTATTCTCGCGCACTCATTCGCGAAAGCTCCGAAATCGCTGCTCGAGTGATCTACTGACATTTCATTAGAAACTGGGCTTGGATTTTTATAAACGAAGAAATAGCAGCGCTCCTGACCGATATAAAAGTTCTGAAAAATCAATTTTCAATGCGCACTTTTCCGCAAAAGCTACGAACGCACTGCTTAAGCGATCTGTCGACATTTCGCTAGAAGCTGGGCTTGGATATTTATAAACAAAGGAAAAGAAGCGCTCCTGGCCGATTCACAAGCTCCAAATAATCAATTATTAACGCGCACTCTTTCGCGAAAGATCCGAAATCGCTGCTCGAGTGATCTACTGACATTTCGTTAGAAACTGGGCTTGGATTTTTATAAACGAAGAAAAAGCAGCGCTCCTGACCGAGTTACAAGTTCTCAAAAATTAATTTTGAATCATAACTATTCCGCGAAAGATCCGAAATCGCTGCTCGAGTGATCTACTGACATTTCATTAGAAACTGGGCTTCGATTTTTATAAACGAAGAAATATCAGCGCTCCTGACCGATATAAAAGTTCTGAAAAATCAATTTTCAATGCGCACTTTTCCGCGAAAGCTACGATCGCGCTGCTTAAGCGATCTATCGACATTTCACTTGATACTGGGCTTGGATTTTTATTGAACAGGAAAAGCAGCGCTCGTGGCCGATTTACAAGCTCCAAATAATCAATTATTCTCGCGCACTAATTCGCGAAAGCTCCGAAATCGCTGCTCGAGTGATCTACTGACATTTCATTCGAAACTGGGCTTGGATTTTTATAAACGAAGAAATAGCAGCGCTCCTGACCGATATAAAAGTTCTGAAAAATCAATTTTCAATGCGCACTTTTCCGCGAAAGCTACGAACGCGCTGCTTAAGCGATCTATCGACATTTCACTTGATACTGGGCTTGGATTTTTATTGAACAGGAAAAGCAGCGCTCGTGGCCGATTTACAAGCTCCAAATAATCAATTATTCTCGCGCACTCATTCGCGAAAGCTCCGAACTCGCTGCTCGAGTGATCTACTGACATTTCTTTAGAAACTGGGCTTGGATTTTTATAAACAAAGGAAAAGCAGCGCTCCTGGCCGATTAACAAGCTCCAAATAATCAATTATTAATGCGCACTCTTTCGTGAAAGCTCCGAGATCTCTGCTCGAGTGATCTACTGACATTTCGTTAGAAACTGGACTTGGTTTTTTATAAACGAAGAAAAAGCAGCGCTCCTGACCGAGTTACAAGTTCTCAAAAATCAATTTTGATTCATAACTATTCCGCGAAAGCTCCGAAATCGCTGCTTGAGTGATCTACTGACATTTCGTTAGAAACTGGGCTTGGATTTTTATAAACGAAGAAAAAGCAGCGTTCCTGACCGAGTTACAAGTTCTCAAAAATTAATTTTGAATCATAACTATTCCGCGAAAGCTCCGAAATCGCTGCTCGAGTGATCTACTGACATTTCGTTAGAAACTGGGCATGGATTTTTATAAACGAAGAAATATCAGCGCTGCTGACCGATATAAAAGTTCTGAAAAATCAATTTTCAATGCGCACTTTTCCGCAAAAGCTACGAACGCGCTGCTTAAGCGATCTATCGACATTTCACTTGATACTGGGCTTGGATTTTTATTGAACAGGAAAAGCAGCGCTCGTGGCCGATTTACAAGCTCCAAATAATCAATTATTCTCGCGCACTCATTCGCGAAAGCTCCGAAATCGCTGCTCGAGTGATCTACTGACATTTCATTAGAAACTGGGCTTGGATTTTTATAAACGAAGAAATAGCAGCGCTCCTGACCGAGTTACAAGTTCTCAAAAATTAATTTTGAATCATAACTATTCCGCGAAAGATCCGAACGCGCTGCTTAAGCGATCTATCGACATTTCACTTGATACTGGGCTTGGATTTTTATTGAACAGGAAAAGCTGCGCTCGTGGCCGATTTACAAGCTCGGCTTGGATTTTTATAAACGTAGAAAAATTCATTCAAGACATTTCATTAGAAACTGGGCTTGGATTTTTATAAACGAAGAAATAGCAGCGCTCCTGACCGATATAAAAGTTCTGAAAAATCAATTTTCAATGCGCACTTTTCCGCAAAAGCTACGAACGCACTGCTTAAGCGATCTGTCGACATTTCGCTAGAAGCTGGGCTTGGATATTTATAAACAAAGGAAAAGAAGCGCTCCTGGCCGATTCACAAGCTCCAAATAATCAATTATTAACGCGCACTCTTTCGCGAAAGATCCGAAATCGCTGCTCGAGTGATCTACTGACATTTCGTTAGAAACTGGGCTTGGATTTTTATAAACGAAGAAAAAGCAGCGCTCCTGACCGAGTTACAAGTTCTCAAAAATTAATTTTGAATCATAACTATTCCGCGAAAGATCCGAAATCGCTGCTCGAGTGATCTACTGACATTTCATTAGAAACTGGGCTTCGATTTTTATAAACGAAGAAATATCAGCGCTCCTGACCGATATAAAAGTTCTGAAAAATCAATTTTCAATGCGCACTTTTCCGCGAAAGCTACGAACGCGCTGCTTAAGCGATCTATCGACATTTCACTTGATACTGGGCTTGGATTTTTATTGAACAGGAAAAGCAGCGCTCGTGGCCGATTTACAAGCTCCAAATAATCAATTATTCTCGCGCACTAATTCGCGAAAGCTCCGAAATCGCTGCTCGAGTGATCTACTGACATTTCATTAGAAACTGGGCTTGGATTTTTATAAACGAAGAAATAGCAGCGCTCCTGACCGATATAAAAGTTCTGAAAAATCAATTTTCAATGCGCACTTTTCCGCGAAAGCTACGAACGCGCTGCTTAAGCGATCTATCGACATTTCACTTGATACTGGGCTTGGATTTTTATTGAACAGGAAAAGCAGCGCTCGTGGCCGATTTACAAGCTCCAAATAATCAATTATTCTCGCGCACTCATTCGCGAAAGCTCCGAACTCGCTGCTCGAGTGATCTACTGACATTTCTTTAGAAACTGGGCTTGGATTTTTATAAACAAAGGAAAAGCAGCGCTCCTGGCCGATTAACAAGCTCCAAATAATCAATTATTAATGCGCACTCTTTCGCGAAAGATCCGAAATCGCTGCTCGAGTGATCTACTGACATTTCATTAGAAACTGGGCTTGGATTTTTATAAACGAAGAAATAGCAGCGCTCCTGACCGATATAAAAGTTCTGAAAAATCAATTTTCAATGCGCACTTTTCCGCGAAAGCTACGAACGCGCTGCTTAAGCGATCTATCGACATTTCACTTGATACTGGGCTTGGATTTTTATTGAACAGGAAAAGCAGCGCTCGTGGCCGATTTACAAGCTCCAAATAATCAATTATTCTCGCGCACTCATTCGCGAAAGCTCCGAACTCGCTGCTCGAGTGATCTACTGACATTTCTTTAGAAACTGGGCTTGGATTTTTATAAACAAAGGAAAAGCAGCGCTCCTGGCCGATTAACAAGCTCCAAATAATCAATTATTAATGCGCACTCTTTCGTGAAAGCTCCGAGATCTCTGCTCGAGTGATCTACTGACATTTCGTTAGAAACTGGACTTGGTTTTTTATAAACGAAGAAAAAGCAGCGCTCCTGACCGAGTTACAAGTTCTCAAAAATTAATTTTGAATCATAACTATTCCGCGAAAGATCCGAACGCGCTGCTTAAGCGATCTATCGACATTTCACTTGATACTGGGCTTGGATTTTTATTGAACAGGAAAAGCTGCGCTCGTGGCCGATTTACAAGCTCCAAATAATCATTTATTCTCGCGCACTCATTCGCGAAAGCTCCGAAATCGCTGCTCGAGTGATCTACTGACATTTCATTAGAAACTGGGCTTGGATTTTTATAAACGAAGAAAAAGCAGCGCTCCTGGCCGATTAACAAGCTCCAAATAATCAATTATTAATGCGCAATCTTTCGTGAAAGCTCTGAGAGCGCTGCTTGAGTGATCTACTGACATTTCGTTAGAAACTGGGCTTGGATTTTTATAAACGAAGAAAAAGCAGCGTTCCTGACCGAGTTACAAGTTCTCAAAAATTAATTTTGAATCATAACTATTCCGCGAAAGCTCCGAAATCGCTGCTCGAGTGATCTACTGACATTTCGTTAGAAACTGGGCATGGATTTTTATAAACGAAGAAATATCAGCGCTGCTGACCGATATAAAAGTTCTGAAAAATCAATTTTCAATGCGCACTTTTCCGCGAAAGCTACGAACGCGCTGCTTAAGCGATCTATCGACATTTCACTTGATACTGGGCTTGGATTTTTATTGAACAGGAAAAGCAGCGCTCGTGGCCGATTTACAAGCTCCAAATAATCAATTATTCTCGCGCACTAATTCGCGAAAGCTCCGAAATCGCTGCTCGAGTGATCTACTGACATTTCATTAGAAACTGGGCTTGGATTTTTATAAACGAAGAAATAGCAGCGCTCCTGACCGATATAAAAGTTCTGAAAAATCAATTTTCAATGCGCACTTTTCCGCGAAAGCTACGAACGCGCTGCTTAAGCGATCTATCGACATTTCACTTGATACTGGGCTTGGATTTTTATTGAACAGGAAAAGCAGCGCTCGTGGCCGATTTACAAGCTCCAAATAATCAATTATTCTCGCGCACTCATTCGCGAAAGCTCCGAACTCGCTGCTCGAGTGATCTACTGACATTTCTTTAGAAACTGGGCTTGGATTTTTATAAACAAAGGAAAAGCAGCGCTCCTGGCCGATTAACAAGCTCCAAATAATCAATTATTAATGCGCACTCTTTCGCGAAAGATCCGAAATCGCTGCTCGAGTGATCTACTGACATTTCATTAGAAACTGGGCTTGGATTTTTATAAACGAAGAAATAGCAGCGCTCCTGACCGATATAAAAGTTCTGAAAAATCAATTTTCAATGCGCACTTTTCCGCGAAAGCTACGAACGCGCTGCTTAAGCGATCTATCGACATTTCACTTGATACTGGGCTTGGATTTTTATTGAACAGGAAAAGCAGCGCTCGTGGCCGATTTACAAGCTCCAAATAATCAATTATTCTCGCGCACTCATTCGCGAAAGCTCCGAACTCGCTGCTCGAGTGATCTACTGACATTTCTTTAGAAACTGGGCTTGGATTTTTATAAACAAAGGAAAAGCAGCGCTCCTGGCCGATTAACAAGCTCCAAATAATCAATTATTAATGCGCACTCTTTCGTGAAAGCTCCGAGATCTCTGCTCGAGTGATCTACTGACATTTCGTTAGAAACTGGACTTGGTTTTTTATAAACGAAGAAAAAGCAGCGCTCCTGACCGAGTTACAAGTTCTCAAAAATTAATTTTGAATCATAACTATTCCGCGAAAGATCCGAACGCGCTGCTTAAGCGATCTATCGACATTTCACTTGATACTGGGCTTGGATTTTTATTGAACAGGAAAAGCTGCGCTCGTGGCCGATTTACAAGCTCCAAATAATCATTTATTCTCGCGCACTCATTCGCGAAAGCTCCGAAATCGCTGCTCGAGTGATCTACTGACATTTCATTAGAAACTGGGCTTGGATTTTTATAAACGAAGAAAAAGCAGCGCTCCTGGCCGATTAACAAGCTCCAAATAATCAATTATTAATGCGCAATCTTTCGTGAAAGCTCTGAGAGCGCTGCTTGAGTGATCTACTGACATTTCGTTAGAAACTGGGCTTGGATTTTTATAAACGAAGAAAAAGCAGCGTTCCTGACCGAGTTACAAGTTCTCAAAAATTAATTTTGAATCATAACTATTCCGCGAAAGCTCCGAAATCGCTGCTCGAGTGATCTACTGACATTTCGTTAGAAACTGGGCATGGATTTTTATAAACGAAGAAATATCAGCGCTGCTGACCGATATAAAAGTTCTGAAAAATCAATTTTCAATGCGCACTTTTCCGCGAAAGCTACGAACGCGCTGCTTAAGCGATCTATCGACATTTCACTTGATACTGGGCTTGGATTTTTATTGAACAGGAAAAGCAGCGCTCGTGGCCGATTTACAAGCTCCAAATAATCAATTATTCTCGCGCACTCATTCGCGAAAGCTCCGAAATCGCTGCTCGAGTGATCTACTGACATTTCATTAGAAACTGGGCTTGGATTTTTATAAACGAAGAAATAGCAGCGCTCCTGACCGATATAAAAGTTCTGAAAAATCAATTTTCAATGCGCACTTTTCAGCAAAAGCTACGAACGCACTGCTTAAGCGATCTGTCGACATTTCGCTAGAAGCTGGGCTTGGATATTTATAAACAAAGGAAAAGAAGCGCTCCTGGCCGATTCACAAGCTCCAAATAATCAATTATTAACGCGCACTCTTTCGCGAAAGATCCGAAATCGCTGCTCGAGTGATCTACTGACATTTCGTTAGAAACTGGGCTTGGATTTTTATAAACGAAGAAAAAGCAGCGCTCCTGACCGAGTTACAAGTTCTCAAAAATTAATTTTGAATCATAACTATTCCGCGAAAGATCCGAACGCGCTGCTTAAGCGATCTATCGACATTTCACTTGATACTGGGCTTGGATTTTTATTGAACAGGAAAAGCTGCGCTCGTGGCCGATTTACAAGCTCCAAATAATCATTTATTCTCGCGCACTCATTCGCGAAAGCTCCGAAATCGCTGCTCGAGTGATCTACTGACATTTCATTAGAAACTGGGCTTGGATTTTTATAAACGAAGAAAAAGCAGCGCTCCTGGCCGATTAACAAGCTCCAAATAATCAATTATTAATGCGCAATCTTTCGTGAAAGCTCTGAGAGCGCTGCTCGAGTGATCTACTGACATTTCGTTCGAAACTGGACTTGGATTTTTATTGAACAGGAAAAGCAGCGCTCGTGGCCGATTTACAATCTCCAAATAATCAATTATTCTTGCGCCCTCTTTCGCGAAAGATCAGAAATCGCTGCTCGAGTGATCTACTGACATTTCATTAGAAACTGGGCTTGGATTTTTATAAACGAAGAAATATCAGCGCTCCTGACCGATATAAAAGTTCTGAAAAATCAATTTTCAATGCGCACTTTTCCGCGAAAGCTACGAACGCACTGCTTAAGCGATCTGTCGACATTTCGCTAGAAGCTGGGCTTGGATATTTATAAACAAAGGAAAAGCAGCGCTCCTGGCCGATTCACAAGCTCCAAATAATCAATTATTAACGCGCACTCTTTCGCGAAAGATCCGAAATCGCTGCTCGAGTGATCTACTGACATTTCATTAGAAACTGGGCTTGGATTTTTATAAACGAAGAAATAGCAGCGCTCCTGACCGATATAAAAGTTCTGAAAAATCAATTTTCAATGCGCACTTTTCCGCGAAAGCTACGAACGCGCTGCTTAAGCGATCTATCGACATTTCACTTGATACGGGCTTGGATTTTTATTGAACAGGAAAAGCAGCGCTCGTGGCCGATTTACAAGCTCCAAATAATCAATTATTCTCGCGCACTCATTCGCGAAAGCTCCGAACTCGCTGCTCGAGTGATCTACTGACATTTCTTTAGAAACTGGGCTTGGATTTTTATAAACAAAGAAAAAGCAGCGCTCCTGGCCGATTAACAAGCTCCAAATAATCAATTATTAATGCGCACTCTTTCGTGAAAGCTCCGAGATCTCTGCTCGAGTGATCTACTGACATTTCGTTAGAAACTGGACTTGGTTTTTTATAAACGAAGAAAAAGCAGCGCTCCTGACCGATATACAAGTTCTGAAAAATCAATTTTCAATGCGCACTTTTCCGCGAAAGCTCCGAAATCGCTGCTTGAGTGATCTACTGACATTTCGTTAGAAACTGGGCTTGGATTTTTATAAACGAAGAAAAAGCAGCGTTCCTGACCGAGTTACAAGTTCTCAAAAATTAATTTTGAATCATAACTATTCCGCGAAAGCTCCGAAATCGCTGCTCGAGTGATCTACTGACATTTCGTTAGAAACTGGGCATGGATTTTTATAAACGAAGAAATATCAGCGCTGCTGACCGATATAAAAGTTCTGAAAAATCAATTTTCAATGCGCACTTTTCCGCGAAAGCTACGAACGCGCTGCTTAAGCGATCTATCGACATTTCACTTGATACTGGGCTTGGATTTTTATTGAACAGGAAAAGCAGCGCTCGTGGCCGATTTACAAGCTCCAAATAATCAATTATTCTCGCGCACTCATTCGCGAAAGCTCCGAAATCGCTGCTCGAGTGATCTACTGACATTTCATTAGAAACTGGGCTTGGATTTTTATAAACGAAGAAATAGCAGCGCTCCTGACCGATATAAAAGTTCTGAAAAATCAATTTTCAATGCGGACTTTTCCGCAAAAGCTACGAACGCACTGCTTAAGCGATCTGTCGACATTTCGCTAGAAGCTGGGCTTGGATATTTATAAACAAAGGAAAAGAAGCGCTCCTGGCCGATTCACAAGCTCCAAATAATCAATTATTAACGCGCACTCTTTCGCGAAAGATCCGAAATCGCTGCTCGAGTGATCTACTGACATTTCGTTAGAAACTGGGCTTGGATTTTTATAAACGAAGAAAAAGCAGCGCTCCTGACCGAGTTACAAGTTCTCAAAAATTAATTTTGAATCATAACTATTCCGCGAAAGATCCGAACGCGCTGCTTAAGCGATCTATCGACATTTCACTTGATACTGGGCTTGGATTTTTATAAACGAAGAAAAAGCAGCGCTCCTGGCCGATTAACAAGCTCCAAATAATCAATTATTAATGCGCTATCTTTCGTGAAAGCTCTGAGAGCGCTGCTCGAGTGATCTACTGACATTTCGTTCGAAACTGGACTTGGATTTTTATTGAACAGGAAAAGCAGCGCTCGTGGCCGATTTACAATCTCCAAATAATCAATTATTCTTGCGCCCTCTTTCGCGAAAGATCAGAAATCGCTGCTCGAGTGATCTACTGACATTTCATTAGAAACTGGGCTTGGATTTTTATAAACGAAGAAATATCAGCGCTCCTGACCGATATAAAAGTTCTGAAAAATCAATTTTCAATGCGCACTTTTCCGCGAAAGCTACGAACGCACTGCTTAAGCGATCTGTCGACATTTCGCTAGAAGCTGGGCTTGGATATTTATAAACAAAGGAAAAGCAGCGCTCCTGGCCGATTCACAAGCTCCAAATAATCAATTATTAATGCGCACTTTTCCGCGAAAGCTCCGAAATCGCTGCTTGAGTGATCTACTGACATTTCGTTAGAAACTGGGCTTGGATTTTTATAAACGAAGAAAAAGCAGCGTTCCTGACCGAGTTACAAGTTCTCAAAAATTAATTTTGAATCATAACTATTCCGCGAAAGCTCCGAAATCGCTGCTCGAGTGATCTACTGACATTTCGTTAGAAACTGGGCATCGATTTTTATAAACGAAGAAATATCAGCGCTGCTGACCGATATAAAAGTTCTGAAAAATCAATTTTCAATGCGCACTTTTCCGCGAAAGCTACGAACGCGCTGCTTAAGCGATCTATCGACATTTCACTTGATACTGGGCTTGGATTTTTATTGAACAGGAAAAGCAGCGCTCGTGGCCGATTTACAAGCTCCAAATAATCAATTATTCTCGCGCACTCATTCGCGAAAGCTCCGAAATCGCTGCTCGAGTGATCTACTGACATTTCATTAGAAACTGGGCTTGGATTTTTATAAACGAAGAAATAGCAGCGCTCCTGACCGATATTAAAGTTCTGAAAAATCAATTTTCAATGCGCACTTTTCCGCGAAAGCTACGAACGCGCTGCTTAAGCGATCTATCGACATTTCACTTGATACTGGGCTTGGATTTTTATTGAACAGGAAAAGCAGCGCTCGTGGCCGATTTACAAGCTCCAAATAATCAATTATTCTCGCGCACTCATTCGCGAAAGCTCCGAACTCGCTGCTCGAGTGATCTACTGACATTTCGTTAGAAACTGGGCTTGGATTTTTATAAACGTAGAAAAAGCAGCGCTCCTGGCCGATTAACAAGCTCCAAATAATCAATTATTCTTGCGCCCTCTTTCGCGAAAGATCCGAAATCGCTGCTCGAGTGATCTACTGACATTTCATTAGAAACTGGGCTTGGATTTTTATAAACGAAGAAATATCAGCGCTCCTGACCGATATAAAAGTTTTGAAAAATCAATTTTCAATGCGCACTTTTCCGCGAAAGCTACGAACGCACTGCTTAAGCGATCTGTCGACATTTCGCTAGAAGCTGGGCTTGGATATTTATAAACAAAGGAAAAGCAGCGCTCCTGACCGAGTTACAAGTTCTCAAAAATTAATTTTGAATCATAACTATTCCGCGAAAGCTCCGAAATCGCTGCTCGAGTGATCTACTGACATTTCGTTAGAAACTGGGCATGGATTTTTATAAACGAAGAAATATCAGCGCTGCTGACCGATATAAAAGTTCTGAAAAATCAATTTTCAATGCGCACTTTTCCGCGAAAGCTACGAACGCGCTGCTTAAGCGATCTATCGACATTTCACTTGATACTGGGCTTGGATTTTTATTGAACAGGAAAAGCAGCGCCCGTGGCCGATTTACAAGCTCCAAATAATCAATTATTCTCGCGCACTCATTCGCGAAAGCTCCGAAATCGCTGCTCGAGTGATCTACTGACATTTCATTAGAAACTGGGCTTGGATTTTTATAAACGAAGAAATAGCAGCGCTCCTGACCGATATTAAAGTTCTGAAAAATCAATTTTCAATGCGCACTTTTCCGCGAAAGCTACGAACGCGCTGCTTAAGCGATCTATCGACATTTCACTTGATACTGGGCTTGGATTTTTATTGAACAGGAAAAGCAGCGCTCGTGGCCGATTTACAAGCTCCAAATAATCAATTATTCTCGCGCACTCATTCGCGAAAGCTCCGAACTCGCTGCTCGAGTGATCTACTGACATTTCGTTAGAAACTGGGCTTGGATTTTTATAAACGTAGAAAAAGCAGCGCTCCTGGCCGATTAACAAGCTCCAAATAATCAATTATTCTTGCGCCCTCTTTCGCGAAAGATCCGAAATCGCTGCTCGAGTGATCTACTGACATTTCATTAGAAACTGGGCTTGGATTTTTATAAACGAAGAAATATCAGCGCTCCTGACCGATATAAAAGTTTTGAAAAATCAATTTTCAATGCGCACTTTTCCGCGAAAGCTACGAACGCACTGCTTAAGCGATCTGTCGACATTTCGCTAGAAGCTGGGCTTGGATATTTATAAACAAAGGAAAAGCAGCGCTCCTGGCCGATTCACAAGCTCCAAATAATCAATTATTAATGCGCACTCTTTCGTGAAAGATCCGAAATCGCTGCTCGAGTGATCTACTGACATTTCGTTCGAAACTGGACTTGGATTTTTATAAACGAAGAAAAAGCAGCGCTCCTGACCGGTATACAAGCTACAAATAATCAATTATTAATGCGCACTCTTTCGCGAAAGCTACTAACGCGCAGCTTAAGCGATCTATCGACATTTCGTTAGAAACTGGGCTTGGATCTTTATAAACAAAGGAAAAGCAGCGGTCCTGGCCGATTAACAAGCTCCAAATAATCAATTATTAATGCGCAATCTTTCGTGAAAGCTCTGAGAGCGCTGCTCGAGTGATCTACTGACATTTCGTTCGAAACTGGACTTGGATTTTTATAAACGAAGAAAAAGCAGCGCTCGTGGCCGAATTACAAGTTCTCAAAAATTAATTTTGAATCATAACTATTCCGCGAAAGCTCCGAAATCGCTGCTCGAGTGATCTACTGACATTTCGTTAGAAACTGGGCATGGATTTTTATAAACGAAGAAATATCAGCGCTGCTGACCGATATAAAAGTTCTGAAAAATCAATTTTCAATGCGCACTTTTCCGCGAAAGCTACGAACGCGCTGCTTTAGCGATCTATCGACATTTCACTTGATACTGGGCTTGGATTTTTATTGAACAGGAAAAGCAGCGCTCGTGGCCGATTTACAAGCTCCAAATAATCAATTATTCTCGCGCACTCATTCGCGAAAGCTCCGAACTCGCTGCTCGAGTGATCTACTGACATTTCGTTAGAAACTGGGCTTGGATTTTTATAAACGTAGAAAAAGCAGCGCTCCTGACCGAGTTACAAGTTCTCAAAAATCAATTTTGATTCATAACTATTCCGCCAAAGCTCTGAGAGCGCTGCTTGAGTGATCTACTGACATTTCGTTAGAAACTGGGCTTGGATTTTTATAAACGAAGAAATAGCAGCGCTCCTGACCGATATAAAAGTTCTGAAAAATCAATTTTCAATGCGCACTTTTCCGCGAAAGCTACGAACGCGCTGCTTAAGCGATCTATCGACATTTCACTTGATACTGGGCTTGGATTTTTATTGAAAAGGAAAAGCAGCGCTCGTGGCCGATTTACAAGCTCCAAATAATCAATTATTCTCGCGCACTCATTCGCGAAAGCTCCGAACTCGCTGCTCGAGTGATCTACTGACATTTCGTTAGAAACTGGGCTTGGATTTTTATAAACGTAGAAAAAGCAGCGCTCCTGGCCGATTAACAAGCTCCAAATAATCAATTATTAATGCGCAATCTTTCGTGAAAGCTCTGAGAGCGCTGCTCGAGTGATCTACTGACATTTCGTTCGAAACTGGACTTGGATTTTTATTGAACAGGAAAAGCAGCGCTCGTGGCCGATTTACAATCTCCAAATAATCAATTATTCTTGCGCCCTCTTTCGCGAAAGATCCGAAATCGCTGCTCGAGTGATCTACTGACATTTCATTAGAAACTGGGCTTGGATTTTTATAAACGAAGGAAAAGCAGCGCTCCTGGCCGATTAACAAGCTCCAAATAATCAATTATTAATGCGCACTCTTTCGTGAAAGCTCCGAGATCTCTGCTCGAGTGATCTACTGACATTTCGTTAGAAACTGGGCTTGGATTTTTATAAACGAAGAAAAAGCAGCGTTCCTGACCGAGTTACAAGTTCTCAAAAATTAATTTTGAATCATAACTATTCCGCGAAAGCTCCGAAATCGCTGCTCGAGTGATCTACTGACATTTCGTTAGAAACTTGGCTTGGATTTTTATAAACGAAGAAAAAGCAGCGCTCCTGACCGATATACAAGTTCTGAAAAATCAATATTCAATGCGCACTCTTTCGCGAAAGCTACGAACGCGCAGCTTAAGCGATCTATCGACATTTCACTTGATACTGGGCTTGGATTTTTATTGAACAGGAAAAGCTGCGCTCGTGGCCGATTTACAAGCTCCAAATAATCAATTATTCTCGCGCACTCATTCGCGAAAGCTCCGAACTCGCTGCTCGAGTGATCTACTGACATTTCTTTAGAAACTGGGCTTGGATTTTTATAAACGAAGAAATAGCAGCGCTCCTGACCGATATAAAAGTTCTGAAAAATCAATTTTCAATGCGCACTTTTCCGCAAAAGCTACGAACGCACTGCTTAAGCGATCTGTCGACATTTCGCTAGAAGCTGGGCTTGGATATTTATAAACAAAGGAAAAGAAGCGCTCCTGGCCGATTCACAAGCTCCAAATAATCAATTATTAACGCGCACTCTTTCGCGAAAGATCCGAAATCGCTGCTCGAGTGATCTACTGACATTTCGTTAGAAACTGGGCTTGGATTTTTATAAACGAAGAAAAAGCAGCGCTCCTGACCGAGTTACAAGTTCTCAAAAATTAATTTTGAATCATAACTATTCCGCGAAAGATCCGAAATCGCTGCTCGAGTGATCTACTGACATTTCATTAGAAACTGGGCTTGGATTTTTATAAACGAAGAAATATCAGCGCTCCTGACCGATATAAAAGTTCTGAAAAATCAATTTTCAATGCGCACTTTTCCGCGAAAGCTACGAACGCGCTGCTTAAGCGATCTATCGACATTTCACTTGATACTGGGCTTGGATTTTTATTGAACAGGAAAAGCAGCGCTCGTGGCCGATTTACAAGCTCCAAATAATCAATTATTCTCGCGCACTCATTCGCGAAAGCTCCGAACTCGCTGCTCGAGTGATCTACTGACATTTCGTTAGAAACTGGGCTTGGATTTTTATAAACGTAGAAAAAGCAGCGCTCCTGGCCGATTAACAAGCTCCAAATAATCAATTATTAATGCGCAATCTTTCGTGAAAGCTCTGAGAGCGCTGCTCGAGTGATCTACTGACATTTCGTTCGAAACTGGACTTGGATTTTTATTGAACAGGAAAAGCAGCGCTCGTGGCCGATTTACAATCTCCAAATAATCAATTATTCTTGCGCCCTCTTTCGCGAAAGATCCGAAATCGCTGCTCGAGTGATCTACTGACATTTCATTAGAAACTGGGCTTGGATTTTTATAAACGAAGGAAAAGCAGCGCTCCTGGCCGATTAACAAGCTCCAAATAATCAATTATTAATGTGCACTCCTTCGTGAAAGCTCCGAGATCTCTGCTCGAGTGATCTACTGACATTTCGTTAGAAACTGGACTTGGTTTTTTATAAACGAAGAAAAAGCAGCGCTCCTGATCGAGTTACAAGTTCTCAAAAATCAATTTTGATTCATAACTATTCCGCGAAAGCTCCGAAATCGCTGCTTGAGTGATCTACTGACATTTCGTTAGAAACTGGGCTTGGATTTTTATAAACGAAGAAAAAGCAGCGCTCCTGACCGAGTTACAAGTTCTCAAAAATTAATTTTGAATCATAACTATTCCGCGAAAGATCCGAAATCGCTGCTCGAGTGATCTACTGACATTTCATTAGAAACTGGGCTTGGATTTTTATAAACGAAGAAATATCAGCGCTCCTGACCGATATAAAAGTTCTGAAAAATTAATTTTGAATCATAACTATTCCGCGAAAGATCCGAACGCGCTGCTTAAGCGATCTATCGACATTTCACTTGATACTGGGCTTGGATTTTTATAAACGAAGAAAAAGCAGCGCTCCTGGCCGATTAACAAGCTCCAAATAATCAATTATTAATGCGCTATCTTTCGTGAAAGCTCTGAGAGCGCTGCTCGAGTGATCTACTGACATTTCGTTCGAAACTGGACTTGGATTTTTATTGAACAGGAAAAGCAGCGCTCGTGGCCGATTTACAATCTCCAAATAATCAATTATTCTTGCGCCCTCTTTCGCGAAAGATCAGAAATCGCTGCTCGAGTGATCTACTGACATTTCATTAGAAACTGGGCTTGGATTTTTATAAACGAAGAAATATCAGCGCTCCTGACCGATATAAAAGTTCTAAAAAATCAATTTTCAATGCGCACTTTTCCGCGAAAGCTACGAACGCACTGCTTAAGCGATCTGTCGACATTTCGCTAGAAGCTGGGCTTGGATATTTATAAACAAAGGAAAAGCAGCGCTCCTGGCCGATTCACAAGCTCCAAATAATCAATTATTAATGCGCACTTTTCCGCGAAAGCTCCGAAATCGCTGCTTGAGTGATCTACTGACATTTCGTTAGAAACTGGGCTTGGATTTTTATAAACGAAGAAAAAGCAGCGTTCCTGACCGAGTTACAAGTTCTCAAAAATTAATTTTGAATCATAACTATTCCGCGAAAGCTCCGAAATCGCTGCTCGAGTGATCTACTGACATTTCGTTAGAAACTGGGCATCGATTTTTATAAACGAAGAAATATCAGCGCTGCTGACCGATATAAAAGTTCTGAAAAATCAATTTTCAATGCGCACTTTTCCGCGAAAGCTACGAACGCGCTGCTTAAGCGATCTATCGACATTTCACTTGATACTGGGCTTGGATTTTTATTGAACAGGAAAAGCAGCGCTCGTGGCCGATTTACAAGCTCCAAATAATCAATTATTCTCGCGCACTCATTCGCGAAAGCTCCGAAATCGCTGCTCGAGTGATCTACTGACATTTCATTAGAAACTGGGCTTGGATTTTTATAAACGAAGAAATAGCAGCGCTCCTGACCGATATTAAAGTTCTGAAAAATCAATTTTCAATGCGCACTTTTCCGCGAAAGCTACGAACGCGCTGCTTAAGCGATCTATCGACATTTCACTTGATACTGGGCTTGGATTTTTATTGAACAGGAAAAGCAGCGCTCGTGGCCGATTTACAAGCTCCAAATAATCAATTATTCTCGCGCACTCATTCGCGAAAGCTCCGAACTCGCTGCTCGAGTGATCTACTGACATTTCGTTAGAAACTGGGCTTGGATTTTTATAAACGTAGAAAAAGCAGCGCTCCTGGCCGATTAACAAGCTCCAAATAATCAATTATTCTTGCGCCCTCTTTCGCGAAAGATCCGAAATCGCTGCTCGAGTGATCTACTGACATTTCATTAGAAACTGGGCTTGGATTTTTATAAACGAAGAAATATCAGCGCTCCTGACCGATATAAAAGTTTTGAAAAATCAATTTTCAATGCGCACTTTTCCGCGAAAGCTACGAACGCACTGCTTAAGCGATCTGTCGACATTTCGCTAGAAGCTGGGCTTGGATATTTATAAACAAAGGAAAAGCAGCGCTCCTGACCGAGTTACAAGTTCTCAAAAATTAATTTTGAATCATAACTATTCCGCGAAAGCTCCGAAATCGCTGCTCGAGTGATCTACTGACATTTCATTAGAAACTGGGCATGGATTTTTATAAACGAAGAAATATCAGCGCTGCTGACCGATATAAAAGTTCTGAAAAATCAATTTTCAATGCGCACTTTTCCGCGAAAGCTACGAACGCGCTGCTTAAGCGATCTATCGACATTTCACTTGATACTGGGCTTGGATTTTTATTGAACAGGAAAAGCAGCGCCCGTGGCCGATTTACAAGCTCCAAATAATCAATTATTCTCGCGCACTCATTCGCGAAAGCTCCGAAATCGCTGCTCGAGTGATCTACTGACATTTCATTAGAAACTGGGCTTGGATTTTTATAAACGAAGAAATAGCAGCGCTCCTGACCGATATTAAAGTTCTGAAAAATCAATTTTCAATGCACACTTTTCCGCGAAAGCTACGAACGCGCTGCTTAAGCGATCTATCGACATTTCACTTGATACTGGGCTTGGATTTTTATTGAACAGGAAAAGCAGCGCTCGTGGCCGATTTACAAGCTCCAAATAATCAATTATTCTCGCGCACTCATTCGCGAAAGCTCCGAACTCGCTGCTCGAGTGATCTACTGACATTTCGTTAGAAACTGGGCTTGGATTTTTATAAACGTAGAAAAAGCAGCGCTCCTGGCCGATTAACAAGCTCCAAATAATCAATTATTCTTGCGCCCTCTTTCGCGAAAGATCCGAAATCGCTGCTCGAGTGATCTACTGACATTTCATTAGAAACTGGGCTTGGATTTTTATAAACGAAGAAATATCAGCGCTCCTGACCGATATAAAAGTTTTGAAAAATCAATTTTCAATGCGCACTTTTCCGCGAAAGCTACGAACGCACTGCTTAAGCGATCTGTCGACATTTCGCTAGAAGCTGGGCTTGGATATTTATAAACAAAGGAAAAGCAGCGCTCCTGGCCGATTCACAAGCTCCAAATAATCAATTATTAATGCGCACTCTTTCGTGAAAGATCCGAAATCGCTGCTCGAGTGATCTACTGACATTTCGTTCGAAACTGGACTTGGATTTTTATAAACGAAGAAAAAGCAGCGCTCCTGACCGGTATACAAGCTACAAATAATCAATTATTAATGCGCACTCTTTCGCGAAAGCTACTAACGCGCAGCTTAAGCGATCTATCGACATTTCGTTAGAAACTGGGCTTGGATCTTTATAAACAAAGGAAAAGCAGCGGTCCTGGCCGATTAACAAGCTCCAAATAATCAATTATTAATGCGCAATCTTTCGTGAAAGCTCTGAGAGCGCTGCTCGAGTGATCTACTGACATTTCGTTCGAAACTGGACTTGGATTTTTATAAACGAAGAAAAAGCAGCGCTCGTGGCCGAATTACAAGTTCTCAAAAATTAATTTTGAATCATAACTATTCCGCGAAAGCTCCGAAATCGCTGCTCGAGTGATCTACTGACATTTCGTTAGAAACTGGGCATGGATTTTTATAAACGAAGAAATATCAGCGCTGCTGACCGATATAAAAGTTCTGAAAAATCAATTTTCAATGCGCACTTTTCCGCGAAAGCTACGAACGCGCTGCTTTAGCGATCTATCGACATTTCACTTGATACTGGGCTTGGATTTTTATTGAACAGGAAAAGCAGCGCTCGTGGCCGATTTACAAGCTCCAAATAATCAATTATTCTCGCGCACTCATTCGCGAAAGCTCCGAACTCGCTGCTCGAGTGATCTACTGACATTTCGTTAGAAACTGGGCTTGGATTTTTATAAACGTAGAAAAAGCAGCGCTCCTGGCCGATTAACAAGCTCCAAATAATCAATTATTCTTGCGCCCTCTTTCGCGAAAGATCCGAAATCGCTGCTCGAGTGATCTACTGACATTTCATTAGAAACTGGGCTTGGATTTTTATAAACGAAGAAATATCAGCGCTCCTGACCGATATAAAAGTTTTGAAAAATCAATTTTCAATGCGCACTTTTCCGCGAAAGCTACGAACGCACTGCTTAAGCGATCTGTCGACATTTCGCTAGAAGCTGGGCTTGGATATTTATAAACAAAGGAAAAGCAGCGCTCCTGACCGAGTTACAAGTTCTCAAAAATTAATTTTGAATCATAACTATTCCGCGAAAGCTCCGAAATCGCTGCTCGAGTGATCTACTGACATTTCATTAGAAACTGGGCATGGATTTTTATAAACGAAGAAATATCAGCGCTGCTGACCGATATAAAAGTTCTGAAAAATCAATTTTCAATGCGCACTTTTCCGCGAAAGCTACGAACGCGCTGCTTAAGCGATCTATCGACATTTCACTTGATACTGGGCTTGGATTTTTATTGAACAGGAAAAGCAGCGCCCGTGGCCGATTTACAAGCTCCAAATAATCAATTATTCTCGCGCACTCATTCGCGAAAGCTCCGAAATCGCTGCTCGAGTGATCTACTGACATTTCATTAGAAACTGGGCTTGGATTTTTATAAACGAAGAAATAGCAGCGCTCCTGACCGATATTAAAGTTCTGAAAAATCAATTTTCAATGCGCACTTTTCCGCGAAAGCTACGAACGCGCTGCTTAAGCGATCTATCGACATTTCACTTGATACTGGGCTTGGATTTTTATTGAACAGGAAAAGCAGCGCTCGTGGCCGATTTACAAGCTCCAAATAATCAATTATTCTCGCGCACTCATTCGCGAAAGCTCCGAACTCGCTGCTCGAGTGATCTACTGACATTTCGTTAGAAACTGGGCTTGGATTTTTATAAACGTAGAAAAAGCAGCGCTCCTGGCCGATTAACAAGCTCCAAATAATCAATTATTCTTGCGCCCTCTTTCGCGAAAGATCCGAAATCGCTGCTCGAGTGATCTACTGACATTTCATTAGAAACTGGGCTTGGATTTTTATAAACGAAGAAATATCAGCGCTCCTGACCGATATAAAAGTTTTGAAAAATCAATTTTCAATGCGCACTTTTCCGCGAAAGCTACGAACGCACTGCTTAAGCGATCTGTCGACATTTCGCTAGAAGCTGGGCTTGGATATTTATAAACAAAGGAAAAGCAGCGCTCCTGGCCGATTCACAAGCTCCAAATAATCAATTATTAATGCGCACTCTTTCGTGAAAGATCCGAAATCGCTGCTCGAGTGATCTACTGACATTTCGTTCGAAACTGGACTTGGATTTTTATAAACGAAGAAAAAGCAGCGCTCCTGACCGGTATACAAGCTACAAATAATCAATTATTAATGCGCACTCTTTCGCGAAAGCTACTAACGCGCAGCTTAAGCGATCTATCGACATTTCGTTAGAAACTGGGCTTGGATCTTTATAAACAAAGGAAAAGCAGCGGTCCTGGCCGATTAACAAGCTCCAAATAATCAATTATTAATGCGCAATCTTTCGTGAAAGCTCTGAGAGCGCTGCTCGAGTGATCTACTGACATTTCGTTCGAAACTGGACTTGGATTTTTATAAACGAAGAAAAAGCAGCGCTCGTGGCCGAATTACAAGTTCTCAAAAATTAATTTTGAATCATAACTATTCCGCGAAAGCTCCGAAATCGCTGCTCGAGTGATCTACTGACATTTCGTTAGAAACTGGGCATGGATTTTTATAAACGAAGAAATATCAGCGCTGCTGACCGATATAAAAGTTCTGAAAAATCAATTTTCAATGCGCACTTTTCCGCGAAAGCTACGAACGCGCTGCTTTAGCGATCTATCGACATTTCACTTGATACTGGGCTTGGATTTTTATTGAACAGGAAAAGCAGCGCTCGTGGCCGATTTACAAGCTCCAAATAATCAATTATTCTCGCGCACTCATTCGCGAAAGCTCCGAACTCGCTGCTCGAGTGATCTACTGACATTTCGTTAGAAACTGGGCTTGGATTTTTATAAACGTAGAAAAAGCAGCGCTCCTGACCGAGTTACAAGTTCTCAAAAATCAATTTTGATTCATAACTATTCCGCCAAAGCTCCGAAATCGCTGCTTGAGTGATCTACTGACATTTCGTTAGAAACTGGGCTTGGATTTTTATAAACGAAGAAATAGCAGCGCTCCTGACCGATATAAAAGTTCTGAAAAATCAATTTTCAATGCGCACTTTTCCGCGAAAGCTACGAACGCGCTGCTTAAGCGATCTATCGACATTTCACTTGATACTGGGCTTGGATTTTTATTGAAAAGGAAAAGCAGCGCTCGTGGCCGATTTACAAGCTCCAAATAATCAATTATTCTCGCGCACTCATTCGCGAAAGCTCCGAACTCGCTGCTCGAGTGATCTACTGACATTTCGTTAGAAACTGGGCTTGGATTTTTATAAACGTAGAAAAAGCAGCGCTCCTGGCCGATTAACAAGCTCCAAATAATCAATTATTAATGCGCAATCTTTCGTGAAAGCTCTGAGAGCGCTGCTCGAGTGATCTACTGACATTTCGTTCGAAACTGGACTTGGATTTTTATTGAACAGGAAAAGCAGCGCTCGTGGCCGATTTACAATCTCCAAATAATCAATTATTCTTGCGCCCTCTTTCGCGAAAGATCCGAAATCGCTGCTCGAGTGATCTACTGACATTTCATTAGAAACTGGGCTTGGATTTTTATAAACGAAGGAAAAGCAGCGCTCCTGGCCGATTAACAAGCTCCAAATAATCAATTATTAATGCGCACTCTTTCGTGAAAGCTCCGAGATCTCTGCTCGAGTGATCTACTGACATTTCGTTAGAAACTGGGCTTGGATTTTTATAAACGAAGAAAAAGCAGCGTTCCTGACCGAGTTACAAGTTCTCAAAAATTAATTTTGAATCATAACTATTCCGCGAAAGCTCCGAAATCGCTGCTCGAGTGATCTACTGACATTTCGTTAGAAACTTGGCTTGGATTTTTATAAACGAAGAAAAAGCAGCGCTCCTGACCGATATACAAGTTCTGAAAAATCAATATTCAATGCGCACTCTTTCGCGAAAGCTACGAACGCGCAGCTTAAGCGATCTATCGACATTTCACTTGATACTGGGCTTGGATTTTTATTGAACAGGAAAAGCTGCGCTCGTGGCCGATTTACAAGCTCCAAATAATCAATTATTCTCGCGCACTCATTCGCGAAAGCTCCGAACTCGCTGCTCGAGTGATCTACTGACATTTCTTTAGAAACTGGGCTTGGATTTTTATAAACGAAGAAATAGCAGCGCTCCTGACCGATATAAAAGTTCTGAAAAATCAATTTTCAATGCGCACTTTTCCGCAAAAGCTACGAACGCACTGCTTAAGCGATCTGTCGACATTTCGCTAGAAGCTGGGCTTGGATATTTATAAACAAAGGAAAAGAAGCGCTCCTGGCCGATTCACAAGCTCCAAATAATCAATTATTAACGCGCACTCTTTCGCGAAAGATCCGAAATCGCTGCTCGAGTGATCTACTGACATTTCGTTAGAAACTGGGCTTGGATTTTTATAAACGAAGAAAAAGCAGCGCTCCTGACCGAGTTACAAGTTCTCAAAAATTAATTTTGAATCATAACTATTCCGCGAAAGATCCGAAATCGCTGCTCGAGTGATCTACTGACATTTCATTAGAAACTGGGCTTGGATTTTTATAAACGAAGAAATATCAGCGCTCCTGACCGATATAAAAGTTCTGAAAAATCAATTTTCAATGCGCACTTTTCCGCGAAAGCTACGAACGCGCTGCTTAAGCGATCTATCGACATTTCACTTGATACTGGGCTTGGATTTTTATTGAACAGGAAAAGCAGCGCTCGTGGCCGATTTACAAGCTCCAAATAATCAATTATTCTCGCGCACTCATTCGCGAAAGCTCCGAACTCGCTGCTCGAGTGATCTACTGACATTTCGTTAGAAACTGAGCTTGGATTTTTATAAACGTAGAAAAAGCAGCGCTCCTGGCCGATTAACAAGCTCCAAATAATCAATTATTAATGCGCAATCTTTCGTGAAAGCTCTGAGAGCGCTGCTCGAGTGATCTACTGACATTTCGTTCGAAACTGGACTTGGATTTTTATTGAACAGGAAAAGCAGCGCTCGTGGCCGATTTACAATCTCCAAATAATCAATTATTCTTGCGCCCTCTTTCGCGAAAGATCCGAAATCGCTGCTCGAGTGATCTACTGACATTTCATTAGAAACTGGGCTTGGATTTTTATAAACGAAGGAAAAGCAGCGCTCCTGGCCGATTAACAAGCTCCAAATAATCAATTATTAATGTGCACTCCTTCGTGAAAGCTCCGAGATCTCTGCTCGAGTGATCTACTGACATTTCGTTAGAAACTGGACTTGGTTTTTTATAAACGAAGAAAAAGCAGCGCTCCTGATCGAGTTACAAGTTCTCAAAAATCAATTTTGATTCATAACTATTCCGCGAAAGCTCCGAAATCGCTGCTTGAGTGATCTACTGACATTTCGTTAGAAACTGGGCTTGGATTTTTATAAACGAAGAAAAAGCAGCGCTCCTGACCGAGTTACAAGTTCTCAAAAATTAATTTTGAATCATAACTATTCCGCGAAAGATCCGAAATCGCTGCTCGAGTGATCTACTGACATTTCATTAGAAACTGGGCTTGGATTTTTATAAACGAAGAAATATCAGCGCTCCTGACCGATATAAAAGTTCTGAAAAATTAATTTTTAATCATAACTATTCCGCGAAAGATCCGAACGCGCTGCTTAAGCGATCTATCGACATTTCACTTGATACTGGGCTTGGATTTTTATAAACGAAGAAAAAGCAGCGCTCCTGGCCGATTAACAAGCTCCAAATAATCAATTATTAATGCGCTATCTTTCGTGAAAGCTCTGAGAGCGCTGCTCGAGTGATCTACTGACATTTCGTTCGAAACTGGACTTGGATTTTTATTGAACAGGAAAAGCAGCGCTCGTGGCCGATTTACAATCTCCAAATAATCAATTATTCTTGCGCCCTCTTTCGCGAAAGATCAGAAATCGCTGCTCGAGTGATCTACTGACATTTCATTAGAAACTGGGCTTGGATTTTTATAAACGAAGAAATATCAGCGCTCCTGACCGATATAAAAGTTCTGAAAAATCAATTTTCAATGCGCACTTTTCCGCGAAAGCTACGAACGCACTGCTTAAGCGATCTGTCGACATTTCGCTAGAAGCTGGGCTTGGATATTTATAAACAAAGGAAAAGCAGCGCTCCTGGCCGATTCACAAGCTCCAAATAATCAATTATTAATGCGCACTTTTCCGCGAAAGCTCCGAAATCGCTGCTTGAGTGATCTACTGACATTTCGTTAGAAACTGGGCTTGGATTTTTATAAACGAAGAAAAAGCAGCGTTCCTGACCGAGTTACAAGTTCTCAAAAATTAATTTTGAATCATAACTATTCCGCGAAAGCTCCGAAATCGCTGCTCGAGTGATCTACTGACATTTCGTTAGAAACTGGGCATCGATTTTTATAAACGAAGAAATATCAGCGCTGCTGACCGATATAAAAGTTCTGAAAAATCAATTTTCAATGCGCACTTTTCCGCGAAAGCTACGAACGCGCTGCTTAAGCGATCTATCGACATTTCACTTGATACTGGGCTTGGATTTTTATTGAACAGGAAAAGCAGCGCTCGTGGCCGATTTACAAGCTCCAAATAATCAATTATTCTCGCGCACTCATTCGCGAAAGCTCCGAAATCGCTGCTCGAGTGATCTACTGACATTTCATTAGAAACTGGGCTTGGATTTTTATAAACGAAGAAATAGCAGCGCTCCTGACCGATATTAAAGTTCTGAAAAATCAATTTTCAATGCGCACTTTTCCGCGAAAGCTACGAACGCGCTGCTTAAGCGATCTATCGACATTTCACTTGATACTGGGCTTGGATTTTTATTGAACAGGAAAAGCAGCGCTCGTGGCCGATTTACAAGCTCCAAATAATCAATTATTCTCGCGCACTCATTCGCGAAAGCTCCGAACTCGCTGCTCGAGTGATCTACTGACATTTCGTTAGAAACTGGGCTTGGATTTTTATAAACGTAGAAAAAGCAGCGCTCCTGGCCGATTAACAAGCTCCAAATAATCAATTATTCTTGCGCCCTCTTTCGCGAAAGATCCGAAATCGCTGCTCGAGTGATCTACTGACATTTCATTAGAAACTGGGCTTGGATTTTTATAAACGAAGAAATATCAGCGCTCCTGACCGATATAAAAGTTTTGAAAAATCAATTTTCAATGCGCACTTTTCCGCGAAAGCTACGAACGCACTGCTTAAGCGATCTGTCGACATTTCGCTAGAAGCTGGGCTTGGATATTTATAAACAAAGGAAAAGCAGCGCTCCTGACCGAGTTACAAGTTCTCAAAAATTAATTTTGAATCATAACTATTCCGCGAAAGCTCCGAAATCGCTGCTCGAGTGATCTACTGACATTTCGTTAGAAACTGGGCATGGATTTTTATAAACGAAGAAATATCAGCGCTGCTGACCGATATAAAAGTTCTGAAAAATCAATTTTCAATGCGCACTTTTCCGCGAAAGCTACGAACGCGCTGCTTAAGCGATCTATCGACATTTCACTTGATACTGGGCTTGGATTTTTATTGAACAGGAAAAGCAGCGCTCGTGGCCGATTTACAAGCTCCAAATAATCAATTATTCTCGCGCACTCATTCGCGAAAGCTCCGAAATCGCTGCTCGAGTGATCTACTGACATTTCATTAGAAACTGGGCTTGGATTTTTATAAACGAAGAAATAGCAGCGCTCCTGACCGATATAAAAGTTCTGAAAAATCAATTTTCAATGCGCACTTTTCCGCGAAAGCTACGAACGCGCTGCTTAAGCGATCTATCGACATTTCACTTGATACTGGGCTTGGATTTTTATTGAACAGGAAAAGCAGCGCTCGTGGCCGATTTACAAGCTCCAAATAATCAATTATTCTCGCGCACTCATTCGCGAAAGCTCCGAACTCGCTGCTCGAGTGATCTACTGACATTTCGTTAGAAACTGGGCTTGGATTTTTATAAACGTAGAAAAAGCAGCGCTCCTGGCCGATTAACAAGCTCCAAATAATCAATTATTAATGCGCAATCTTTCGTGAAAGCTCTGAGAGCGCTGCTCGAGTGATCTACTGACATTTCGTTCGAAACTGGACTTGGATTTTTATTGAACAGGAAAAGCAGCGCTCGTGGCCGATTTACAATCTCCAAATAATCAATTATTCTTGCGCCCTCTTTCGCGAAAGATCCGAAATCGCTGCTCGAGTGATCTACTGACATTTCATTAGAAACTGGGCTTGGATTTTTATAAACGAAGAAATATCAGCGCTCCTGACCGATATAAAAGTTCTGAAAAATCAATTTTCAATGCGCACTTTTCCGCGAAAGCTACGAACGCGCTGCTTAAGCGATCTATCGACATTTCACTTGATACTGGGCTTGGATTTTTATTGAACAGGAAAAGCAGCGCTCGTGGCCGATTTACAAGCTCCAAATAATCAATTATTCTCGCGCACTCATTCGCGAAAGCTCCGAACTCGCTGCTCGAGTGATCTACTGACATTTCGTTAGAAACTGGGCTTGGATTTTTATAAACGTAGAAAAAGCAGCGCTCCTGGCCGATTAACAAGCTCCAAATAATCAATTATTCTCGCGCACTAATTCGCGAAAGCTCCGAAATCGCTGCTCGAGTGATCTACTGACATTTCGTTCGAAACTGGACTTGGATTTTTATTGAACAGGAAAAGCAGCGCTCGTGGCCGATTTACAATCTCCAAATAATCAATTATTCTTGCGCCCTCTTTCGCGAAAGATCCGAAATCGCTGCTCGAGTGATCTACTGACATTTCATTAGAAACTGGGCTTGGATTTTTATAAACGAAGGAAAAGCAGCGCTCCTGGCCGATTAACAAGCTCCAAATAATCAATTATTAATGTGCACTCCTTCGTGAAAGCTCCGAGATCTCTGCTCGAGTGATCTACTGACATTTCGTTAGAAACTGGACTTGGTTTTTTATAAACGAAGAAAAAGCAGCGCTCCTGATCGAGTTACAAGTTCTCAAAAATCAATTTTGATTCATAACTATTCCGCGAAAGCTCCGAAATCGCTGCTTGAGTGATCTACTGACATTTCGTTAGAAACTGGGCTTGGATTTTTATAAACGAAGAAAAAGCAGCGCTCCTGACCGAGTTACAAGTTCTCAAAAATTAATTTTGAATCATAACTATTCCGCGAAAGATCCGAAATCGCTGCTCGAGTGATCTACTGACATTTCATTAGAAACTGGGCTTGGATTTTTATAAACGAAGAAATATCAGCGCTCCTGACCGATATAAAAGTTCTGAAAAATCAATTTTCAATGCGCACTTTTCCGCGAAAGCTACGAACGCGCTGCTTAAGCGATCTATCGACATTTCACTTGATACTGGGCTTGGATTTTTATTGAACAGGAAAAGCAGCGCTCGTGGCCGATTTACAAGCTCCAAATAATCAATTATTCTCGCGCACTCATTCGCGAAAGCTCCGAACTCGCTGCTCGAGTGATCTACTGACATTTCGTTAGAAACTGGGCTTGGATTTTTATAAACGTAGAAAAAGCAGCGCTCCTGGCCGATTAACAAGCTCCAAATAATCAATTATTAATGCGCAATCTTTCGTGAAAGCTCTGAGAGCGCTGCTCGAGTGATCTACTGACATTTCGTTCGAAACTGGACTTGGATTTTTATTGAACAGGAAAAGCAGCGCTCGTGGCCGATTTACAATCTCCAAATAATCAATTATTCTTGCGCCCTCTTTCGCGAAAGATCCGAAATCGCTGCTCGAGTGATCTACTGACATTTCATTAGAAACTGGGCTTGGATTTTTATAAACGAAGAAATATCAGCGCTCCTGACCGATATAAAAGTTCTGAAAAATCAATTTTCAATGCGCACTTTTCCGCGAAAGCTACGAACGCACTGCTTAAGCGATCTGTCGACATTTCGCTAGAAGCTGGGCTTGGATATTTATAAACAAAGGAAAAGCAGCGCTCCTGGCCGATTCACAAGCTCCAAATAATCAATTATTAATGCGCACTCTTTCGCGAAAGATCCCAAATCGCTGCTCGAGTGATCTACTGACATTTCGTTCGAAACTGGACTTGGATTTTTATTGAACAGGAAAAGCAGCGCTCGTGGCCGATTTACAATCTCCAAATAATCAATTATTCTTGCGCCCTCTTTCGCGAAAGATCCGAAATCGCTGCTCGAGTGATCTACTGACATTTCATTAGAAACTGGGCTTGGATTTTTATAAACGTAGAAAAAGCAGCGCTCCTGGCCGATTAACAAGCTCCAAATAATCAATTATTAATGCGCAATCTTTTGTGAAAGCTCTGAGAGCGCTGCTCGAGTGATCTACTGACATTTCGTTCGAAACTGGACTTGGATTTTTATTGAACAGGAAAAGCAGCGCTCGTGGCCGATTTACAATCTCCAAATAATCAATTATTCTTGCGCCCTCTTTCGCGAAAGATCCGAAATCGCTGCTCGAGTGATCTACTGACATTTCATTAGAAACTGGGCTTGGATTTTTATAAACGAAGAAATATCAGCGCTCCTGACCGATATAAAAGTTCTGAAAAATCAATTTTCAATGCGCACTTTTCCGCGAAAGCTACGAACGCGCTGCTTAAGCGATCTATCGACATTTCACTTGATACTGGGCTTGGATTTTTATTGAACAGGAAAAGCAGCGCTCGTGGCCGATTTACAAGCTCCAAATAATCAATTATTCTCGCGCACTCATTCGCGAAAGCTCCGAAATCGCTGCTCGAGTGATCTACTGACATTTCATTAGAAACTGGGCTTGGATTTTTATAAACGAAGAAATAGCAGCGCTCCTGACCGATATTAAAGTTCTGAAAAATCAATTTTCAATGCGCACTTTTCCGCGAAAGCTACGAACGCGCTGCTTAAGCGATCTATCGACATTTCACTTGATACTGGGCTTGGATTTTTATTGAACAGGAAAAGCAGCGCTCGTGGCCGATTTACAAGCTCCAAATAATCAATTATTCTCGCGCACTCATTCGCGAAAGCTCCGAACTCGCTGCTCGAGTGATCTACTGACATTTCGTTAGAAACTGGGCTTGGATTTTTATAAACGTAGAAAAAGCAGCGCTCCTGGCCGATTAACAAGCTCCAAATAATCAATTATTCTTGCGCCCTCTTTCGCGAAAGATCCGAAATCGCTGCTCGAGTGATCTACTGACATTTCATTAGAAACTGGGCTTGGATTTTTATAAACGAAGAAATATCAGCGCTCCTGACCGATATAAAAGTTTTGAAAAATCAATTTTCAATGCGCACTTTTCCGCGAAAGCTACGAACGCACTGCTTAAGCGATCTGTCGACATTTCGCTAGAAGCTGGGCTTGGATATTTATAAACAAAGGAAAAGCAGCGCTCCTGACCGAGTTACAAGTTCTCAAAAATTAATTTTGAATCATAACTATTCCGCGAAAGCTCCGAAATCGCTGCTCGAGTGATCTACTGACATTTCGTTAGAAACTGGGCATGGATTTTTATAAACGAAGAAATATCAGCGCTGCTGACCGATATAAAAGTTCTGAAAAATCAATTTTCAATGCGCACTTTTCCGCGAAAGCTACGAACGCGCTGCTTAAGCGATCTATCGACATTTCACTTGATACTGGGCTTGGATTTTTATTGAACAGGAAAAGCAGCGCTCGTGGCCGATTTACAAGCTCCAAATAATCAATTATTCTCGCGCACTCATTCGCGAAAGCTCCGAAATCGCTGCTCGAGTGATCTACTGACATTTCATTAGAAACTGGGCTTGGATTTTTATAAACGAAGAAATAGCAGCGCTCCTGACCGATATAAAAGTTCTGAAAAATCAATTTTCAATGCGCACTTTTCCGCGAAAGCTACGAACGCGCTGCTTAAGCGATCTATCGACATTTCACTTGATACTGGGCTTGGATTTTTATTGAACAGGAAAAGCAGCGCTCGTGGCCGATTTACAAGCTCCAAATAATCAATTATTCTCGCGCACTCATTCGCGAAAGCTCCGAACTCGCTGCTCGAGTGATCTACTGACATTTCGTTAGAAACTGGGCTTGGATTTTTATAAACGTAGAAAAAGCAGCGCTCCTGGCCGATTAACAAGCTCCAAATAATCAATTATTAATGCGCAATCTTTCGTGAAAGCTCTGAGAGCGCTGCTCGAGTGATCTACTGACATTTCGTTCGAAACTGGACTTGGATTTTTATTGAACAGGAAAAGCAGCGCTCGTGGCCGATTTACAATCTCCAAATAATCAATTATTCTTGCGCCCTCTTTCGCGAAAGATCCGAAATCGCTGCTCGAGTGATCTACTGACATTTCATTAGAAACTGGGCTTGGATTTTTATAAACGAAGAAATATCAGCGCTCCTGACCGATATAAAAGTTCTGAAAAATCAATTTTCAATGCGCACTTTTCCGCGAAAGCTACGAACGCACTGCTTAAGCGATCTGTCGACATTTCGCTAGAAGCTGGGCTTGGATATTTATAAACAAAGGAAAAGCAGCGCTCCTGGCCGATTCACAAGCTCCAAATAATCAATTATTAATGCGCACTCTTTCGCGAAAGATCCCAAATCGCTGCTCGAGTGATCTACTGACATTTCGTTCGAAACTGGACTTGGATTTTTATTGAACAGGAAAAGCAGCGCTCGTGGCCGATTTACAATCTCCAAATAATCAATTATTCTTGCGCCCTCTTTCGCGAAAGATCCGAAATCGCTGCTCGAGTGATCTACTGACATTTCATTAGAAACTGGGCTTGGATTTTTATAAACGTAGAAAAAGCAGCGCTCCTGGCCGATTAACAAGCTCCAAATAATCAATTATTAATGCGCAATCTTTCGTGAAAGCTCTGAGAGCGCTGCTCGAGTGATCTACTGACATTTCGTTCGAAACTGGACTTGGATTTTTATTGAACAGGAAAAGCAGCGCTCGTGGCCGATTTACAATCTCCAAATAATCAATTATTCTTGCGCCCTCTTTCGCGAAAGATCCGAAATCGCTGCTCGAGTGATCTACTGACATTTCATTAGAAACTGGGCTTGGATTTTTATAAACGAAGAAATATCAGCGCTCCTGACCGATATAAAAGTTCTGAAAAATCAATTTTCAATGCGCACTTTTCCGCGAAAGCTACGAACGCACTGCTTAAGCGATCTGTCGACATTTCGCTAGAAGCTGGGCTTGGATATTTATAAACAAAGGAAAAGCAGCGCTCCTGGCCGATTCACAAGCTCCAAATAATCAATTATTAATGCGCACTCTTTCGCGAAAGATCCGAAATCGCTGCTCGAGTGATCTACTGACATTTCGTTCGAAACTGGACTTGGATTTTTATAAACGAAGAAATAGCAGCGCTCCTGACCGATATACAAGTTCTGAAAAATCAATTTTCAATGCGCACTTTTCCGCGAAAGCTACGAACGCTCTGCTTAAGCGATCTATCGACATTTCGCTAGAAACTGTCCTTGGATCTTTATAAACAAAGGAAAAGCAGCGCTCCTGGCCGATTAACAAGCTCCAAATAATCAATTATTAATGCGCACTCTTTCGTGAAAGCTCCGAGATCTCTGCTCGAGTGATCTACTGACATTTCGTTAGAAACTGGACTTGGTTTTTTATAAACGAAGAAAAAGCAGCGCTCCTTACCGAGTTACAAGTTCTCAAAAATCAATTTTGATTCATAACTATTCCGCGAAAGCTCCGAAATCGCTGCTTGAGTGATCTACTGACATTTCGTTAGAAACTGGGCTTGGATTTTTATAAACGAAGAAAAAGCAGCGCTCCTGACCGATATACAAGTTCTGAAAAATCAATATTCAATGCGCACTCTTTCGCGAAAGCTACGAACGCGCAGCTTAAGCGATCTATCGACATTTCACTTGATACTGGGCTTGGATTTTTATTGAACAGGAAAAGCTGCGCTCGTGGCCGATTTACAAGCTCCAAATAATCAATTATTCTCGCGCACTCATTCGCGAAAGCTCCGAACTCGCTGCTCGAGTGATCTACTGACATTTCTTTAGAAACTGGGCTTGGATTTTTATAAACGAAGAAATAGCAGCGCTCCTGACCGATATAAAAGTTCTGAAAAATCAATTTTCAATGCGCACTTTTCCGCAAAAGCTACGAACGCACTGCTTAAGCGATCTGTCGACATTTCGCTAGAAGCTGGGCTTGGATATTTATAAACAAAGGAAAAGAAGCGCTCCTGGCCGATTTACAAGCTCCAAATAATCAATTATTAACGCGCACTCTTTCGCGAAAGATCCGAAATCGCTGCTCGAGTGATCTACTGACATTTCGTTAGAAACTGGGCTTGGATTTTTATAAACGAAGAAAAAGCAGCGCTCCTGACCGAGTTACAAGTTCTCAAAAATTAATTTTGAATCATAACTATTCCGCGAAAGATCCGAAATCGCTGCTCGAGTGATCTACTGACATTTCATTAGAAACTGGGCTTGGATTTTTATAAACGAAGAAATATCAGCGCTCCTGACCGATATAAAAGTTCTGAAAAATCAATTTTCAATGCGCACTTTTCCGCGAAAGCTACGAACGCGCTGCTTAAGCGATCTATCGACATTTCACTTGATACTGGGCTTGGATTTTTATTGAACAGGAAAAGCAGCGCTCGTGGCCGATTTACAAGCTCCAAATAATCAATTATTCTCGCGCACTCATTCGCGAAAGCTCCGAACTCGCTGCTCGAGTGATCTACTGACATTTCGTTAGAAACTGGGCTTGGATTTTTATAAACGTAGAAAAAGCAGCGCTCCTGGCCGATTAACAAGCTCCAAATAATCAATTATTCTCGCGCACTAATTCGCGAAAGCTCCGAAATCGCTGCTCGAGTGATCTACTGACATTTCGTTCGAAACTGGACTTGGATTTTTATTGAACAGGAAAAGCAGCGCTCGTGGCCGATTTACAATCTCCAAATAATCAATTATTCTTGCGCCCTCTTTCGCGAAAGATCCGAAATCGCTGCTCGAGTGATCTACTGACATTTCATTAGAAACTGGGCTTGGATTTTTATAAACGAAGGAAAAGCAGCGCTCCTGGCCGATTAACAAGCTCCAAATAATCAATTATTAATGTGCACTCCTTCGTGAAAGCTCCGAGATCTCTGCTCGAGTGATCTACTGACATTTCGTTAGAAACTGGACTTGGTTTTTTATAAACGAAGAAAAAGCAGCGCTCCTGATCGAGTTACAAGTTCTCAAAAATCAATTTTGATTCATAACTATTCCGCGAAAGCTCCGAAATCGCTGCTTGAGTGATCTACTGACATTTCGTTAGAAACTGGGCTTGGATTTTTATAAACGAAGAAAAAGCAGCGCTCCTGACCGAGTTACAAGTTCTCAAAAATTAATTTTGAATCATAACTATTCCGCGAAAGATCCGAAATCGCTGCTCGAGTGATCTACTGACATTTCATTAGAAACTGGGCTTGGATTTTTATAAACGAAGAAATATCAGCGCTCCTGACCGATATAAAAGTTCTGAAAAATCAATTTTCAATGCGCACTTTTCCGCGAAAGCTACGAACGCGCTGCTTAAGCGATCTATCGACATTTCACTTGATACTGGGCTTGGATTTTTATTGAACAGGAAAAGCAGCGCTCGTGGCCGATTTACAAGCTCCAAATAATCAATTATTCTCGCGCACTCATTCGCGAAAGCTCCGAACTCGCTGCTCGAGTGATCTACTGACATTTCGTTAGAAACTGGGCTTGGATTTTTATAAACGTAGAAAAAGCAGCGCTCCTGGCCGATTAACAAGCTCCAAATAATCAATTATTAATGCGCAATCTTTCGTGAAAGCTCTGAGAGCGCTGCTCGAGTGATCTACTGACATTTCGTTCGAAACTGGACTTGGATTTTTATTGAACAGGAAAAGCAGCGCTCGTGGCCGATTTACAATCTCCAAATAATCAATTATTCTTGCGCCCTCTTTCGCGAAAGATCCGAAATCGCTGCTCGAGTGATCTACTGACATTTCATTAGAAACTGGGCTTGGATTTTTATAAACGAAGGAAAAGCAGCGCTCCTGGCCGATTAACAAGCTCCAAATAATCAATTATTAATGTGCACTCCTTCGTGAAAGCTCCGAGATCTCTGCTCGAGTGATCTACTGACATTTCGTTAGAAACTGGACTTGGTTTTTTATAAACGAAGAAAAAGCAGCGCTCCTGATCGAGTTACAAGTTCTCAAAAATCAATTTTGATTCATAACTATTCCGCGAAAGCTCCGAAATCGCTGCTTGAGTGATCTACTGACATTTCGTTAGAAACTGGGCTTGGATTTTTATAAACGAAGAAAAAGCAGCGCTCCTGACCGAGTTACAAGTTCTCAAAAATTAATTTTGAATCATAACTATTCCGCGAAAGATCCGAAATCGCTGCTCGAGTGATCTACTGACATTTCATTAGAAACTGGGCTTGGATTTTTATAAACGAAGAAATATCAGCGCTCCTGACCGATATAAAAGTTCTGAAAAATCAATTTTCAATGCGCACTTTTCCGCGAAAGCTACGAACGCGCTGCTTAAGCGATCTATCGACATTTCACTTGATACTGGGCTTGGATTTTTATTGAACAGGAAAAGCAGCGCTCGTGGCCGATTTACAAGCTCCAAATAATCAATTATTCTCGCGCACTAATTCGCGAAAGCTCCGAAATCGCTGCTCGAGTGATCTACTGACATTTCATTAGAAACTGGGCTTGGATTTTTATAAACGAAGAAATAGCAGCGCTCCTGACCGAATTACAAGTTCTCAAAAATCAATTTTCAATGCGCACTTTTCCGCGAAAGCTACGAACGCGCTGCTTAAGCGATCTATCGACATTTCACTTGATACTGGGCTTGGATTTTTATTGAACAGGAAAAGCAGCGCTCGTGGCCGATTTACAAGCTCCAAATAATCAATTATTCTCGCGCACTCATTCGCGAAAGCTCCGAACTCGCTGCTCGAGTGATCTACTGACATTTCGTTAGAAACTGGGCTTGGATTTTTATAAACGTAGAAAAAGCAGCGCTCCTGGCCGATTAACAAGCTCCAAATAATCAATTATTAATGCGCAATCTTTCGTGAAAGCTCTGAGAGCGCTGCTCGAGTGATCTACTGACATTTCGTTCGAAACTGGACTTGGATTTTTATTGAACAGGAAAAGCAGCGCTCGTGGCCGATTTACAATCTCCAAATAATCAATTATTCTTGCGCCCTCTTTCGCGAAAGATCCGAAATCGCTGCTCGAGTGATCTACTGACATTTCATTAGAAACTGGGCTTGGATTTTTATAAACGAAGAAATATCAGCGCTCCTGACCGATATAAAAGTTCTGAAAAATCAATTTTCAATGCGCACTTTTCCGCGAAAGCTACGAACGCACTGCTTAAGCGATCTGTCGACATTTCGCTAGAAGCTGGGCTTGGATATTTATAAACAAAGGAAAAGCAGCGCTCCTGGCCGATTCACAAGCTCCAAATAATCAATTATTCTTGCGCCCTCTTTCGCGAAAGATCCGAAATCGCTGCTCGAGTGATCTACTGACATTTCATTAGAAACTGGACTTGGATTTTTATAAACGAAGAAATAGCAGCGCTCCTGACCGATATACAAGTTCTGAAAAATCAATTTTCAATGCGCACTTTTCCGCGAAAGCTACGAACGCGCTGCTTAAGCGATCTATCGACATTTCGCTAGAAACTGTCCTTGGATCTTTATAAACAAAGGAAAAGCAGCGCTCCTGGCCGATTAACAAGCTCCAAATAATCAATTATTAATGCGCACTCTTTCGTGAAAGCTCCGAGATCTCTGCTCGAGTGATCTACTGACATTTCGTTAGAAACTGGACTTGGTTTTTTATAAACGAAGAAAAAGCAGTGCTCCTTACCGAGTTACAAGTTCTCAAAAATCAATTTTGATTCATAACTATTCCGCGAAAGCTCCGAAATCGCTGCTTGAGTGATCTACTGACATTTCGTTAGAAACTGGGCTTGGATTTTTATAAACGAAGAAAAAGCAGCGCTCCTGACCGATATACAAGTTCTGAAAAATCAATATTCAATGCGCACTCTTTCGCGAAAGCTACGAACGCGCAGCTTAAGCGATCTATCGACATTTCACTTGATACTGGGCTTGGATTTTTATTGAACAGGAAAAGCTGCGCTCGTGGCCGATTTACAAGCTCCAAATAATCAATTATTCTCGCGCACTCATTCGCGAAAGCTCCGAACTCGCTGCTCGAGTGATCTACTGACATTTCTTTAGAAACTGGGCTTGGATTTTTATAAACGAAGAAATAGCAGCGCTCCTGACCGATATAAAAGTTCTGAAAAATCAATTTTCAATGCGCACTTTTCCGCAAAAGCTACGAACGCACTGCTTAAGCGATCTGTCGACATTTCGCTAGAAGCTGGGCTTGGATATTTATAAACAAAGGAAAAGAAGCGCTCCTGGCCGATTTACAAGCTCCAAATAATCAATTATTAACGCGCACTCTTTCGCGAAAGATCCGAAATCGCTGCTCGAGTGATCTACTGACATTTCGTTAGAAACTGGGCTTGGATTTTTATAAACGAAGAAAAAGCAGCGCTCCTGACCGAGTTACAAGTTCTCAAAAATTAATTTTGAATCATAACTATTCCGCGAAAGATCCGAAATCGCTGCTCGAGTGATCTACTGACATTTCATTAGAAACTGGGCTTGGATTTTTATAAACGAAGAAATATCAGCGCTCCTGACCGATATAAAAGTTCTGAAAAATCAATTTTCAATGCGCACTTTTCCGCGAAAGCTACGAACGCGCTGCTTAAGGGATCTATCGACATTTCACTTGATACTGGGCTTGGATTTTTATTGAACAGGAAAAGCAGCGCTCGTGGCCGATTTACAAGCTCCAAATAATCAATTATTCTCGCGCACTCATTCGCGAAAGCTCCGAACTCGCTGCTCGAGTGATCTACTGACATTTCGTTAGAAACTGGGCTTGGATTTTTATAAACGTAGAAAAAGCAGCGCTCCTGGCCGATTAACAAGCTCCAAATAATCAATTATTCTCGCGCTCTAATTCGCGAAAGCTCCGAAATCGCTGCTCGAGTGATCTACTGACATTTCGTTCGAAACTGGACTTGGATTTTTATTGAACAGGAAAAGCAGCGCTCGTGGCCGATTTACAATCTCCAAATAATCAATTATTCTTGCGCCCTCTTTCGCGAAAGATCCGAAATCGCTGCTCGAGTGATCTACTGACATTTCATTAGAAACTGGGCTTGGATTTTTATAAACGAAGGAAAAGCAGCGCTCCTGGCCGATTAACAAGCTCCAAATAATCAATTATTAATGTGCACTCCTTCGTGAAAGCTCCGAGATCTCTGCTCGAGTGATCTACTGACATTTCGTTAGAAACTGGACTTGGTTTTTTATAAACGAAGAAAAAGCAGCGCTCCTGATCGAGTTACAAGTTCTCAAAAATCAATTTTGATTCATAACTATTCCGCGAAAGCTCCGAAATCGCTGCTTGAGTGATCTACTGACATTTCGATAGAAACTGGGCTTGGATTTTTATAAACGAAGAAAAAGCAGCGCTCCTGACCGAGTTACAAGTTCTCAAAAATTAATTTTGAATCATAACTATTCCGCGAAAGATCCGAAATCGCTGCTCGAGTGATCTACTGACATTTCATTAGAAACTGGGCTTGGATTTTTATAAACGAAGAAATATCAGCGCTCCTGACCGATATAAAAGTTCTGAAAAATCAATTTTCAATGCGCACTTTTCCGCGAAAGCTACGAACGCGCTGCTTAAGCGATCTATCGACATTTCACTTGATACTGGGCTTGGATTTTTATTGAACAGGAAAAGCAGCGCTCGTGGCCGATTTACAAGCTCCAAATAATCAATTATTAATGCGCACTCTTTCGTGAAAGCTCCGAGATCGCTGCTCGAGTGATCTACTAACATTTCATTAGAAACTGGACTTGGTTTTTTATAAACGAAGAAAAAGCAGCGCTCCTGACCGAATTACAAGTTCTCAAAAATCAATTTTCAATCATAACTATTCCGCGAAAGCTCCGAAATCGCTGCTCGAGTGATCTACAGACATTTCGTTAGAAACTGGGCTTGGATCTTTATAACAAAGGAAAAGCAGCGCTCCTGGCCGATTAACAAGCTCCAAATAATCAATTATTAATGCGCAATCTTTCGTGAAAGCTCTGAGAGCGCTGCTCGAGTGATCTACTGACATTTCGTTAGAAATGGCTTGGATTTTATAAACAGGAAAAGCAGCGCTCTGGCCGATTAACAACTCCAAATAATCAATTATTTGGCAATCTTCGGAAAGTCAAGGCTGCTCGGTGATCTACTGACATTTCGTTAGAAACTGGCTTGGATTTTATAAACGAAGAAAACAGCGCTCCTGACCGATATACAAGTTCTGAAAAATCAATATTCAATGCGCACTTTTCCGCGAAAGCTACGAACGCGCTGCTTAAGCGATCTATCGACATTTCACTTGAACTGGGCTTGGATTTTTATTGAACAGGAAAAGCAGCGCTCTGGCCGATTACAAGCTCCAAATAATCAATTATTAATGCGCACTCTTTCGCGAAAGCTACGAACGGCAGCTTAAGCGATCTATCGACATTTCTTGAACTGGGCTTGGATTTTTATAACAGAAAAGCGCGCTCTGGCCGATTAAAGCTCAAATAATCAATTATTTGCGCACTCATTCGCAAAGCTCGAACGCTGCTAGGATCTACTGACATTTCGTTAGAAACTGGACTTGGATTTTTATAAACGAAGAAAAAGCAGCGCTCCTGACCGAATTACAAGTTCTCAAAAATCAATTTTAATCATAACTATTCCGCGAAAGCTCCGAAATCGCTGCTCGAGTGATCTACGACATTTCGTTAGAAACTGGGCTTGGATTTTATAAACAAGAAAAGCAGCGCTCCTGGCCGATTAACAAGCTCCAAATAATCAATTATTTGCGCATCTTTCGGAAAGCTCCGAATCGCTGCTCGAGTGATCTACTGACATTTCTTAGAAACTGGGCTTGGATTTTATAAACGAAGAAAAGCAGCGCTCCTGGCCGATTAACAAGCTCCAAAAATCAATTATTAATGCGCACTTTCGGAAAGCTCGAACGCTGCTAGTGATCTACGACATTACTTGAACTGGGCTTGGATTTTTATAACAGAAAAGCAGCGCTCTGCCGATTACAATTCAAAAATCAATATTCTGCGCACTTTCGCGAAAGACCGAAGCGCTGCGTGATCTACTGACATTTCGTTAGAAACTGGACTTGGATTTTTATAAACGAAGAAAAGCAGCGCTCCTGACCGATTACAAGTTCAAAATCAATATTCAATGCGCACTTTTCGCGAAAGCTACGAACGCGCTGCTTAAGCGATCTATCGACATTTCCTTGATACTGGGCTTGGATTTTATAAACAGGAAAAGCAGCGCTCGTGGCCGATTTACAAGCTCCAAATAATCAATTATTCTTGCGCACTCATTCGCCAAAGCTACGAACGCCTGCTTAAGCGATCTACTGACATTTCGTTAGAAACTGGACTTGGATTTTTATAAACGAAGAAAAAGCAGCGCTCCTGACCGAATTACAAGTTCTCAAAAATCAATTTTCAATCATAACTATTCCGCGAAAGCTCCGAAATCGCTGCTCGAGTGATCTACAGACATTTCGTTAGAAACTGGGCTTGGATCTTTATAAACAAAGGAAAAGCAGCGCTCCTGGCCGATTAACAAGCTCCAAATAATCAATTATTAATGCGCAATCTTTCGTGAAAGCTCTGAGAGCGCTGCTCGAGTGATCTGCAGACATTTCGTTAGAAAATGGGCTTGGATCTTTATAAACAAAGGAAAAGCAGCGCTCCTGGCCGATTAACAAGCTCCAAATAATCAATTATTAATGCGCAATCTTTCGTGAAAGCTCTGAGAGCGCTGATCGAGTGATCTACTGACATTACGTTAGAAACTGGGCTTGGATTTTTATAAACGAAGAAAAATCAGCGCTCCTGACCGGTATACAAGTTCTGAAAAATCAATATTCAATGCGCACTTTTCCGCGAAAGCCACCAACGCGCTGCTTAAGCGATCTATCGGCATTTCGCTAGAAACTGAGCTTGGATCTTTATAAACAAAGGAAAAGCAGCGCTCCTGGCCGATTAACAAGCTCCAAATAATCAATTATTAATGCCCACTCTTTCGCGAAAGCTACTAACGCGCAGCTTAAGCGATCTATCGACATTTCGCTAGAAACTGGGCGTGGATCTTTATAAACCAACGAAAAGCAGCGCTCCTGGCCAATTTACAAGCTCCAAATAATCAATTATTAATGCGCAATCTTTCGTGAAAGCTCCGAGATCGCTGTTCGAGTGATCTACTAACATTTCATTAGAAACTGGACTTGGTTTTTTATAAACGAAGAAAAAGCAGCGCTCCTGACCGAATTACAAGTTCTCAAAAATCAATTTTCAATCATAACTATTCCGCGAAAGCTCCGAAATCGCTGCTGGAGTGATCTACTGACATTTCGTTAGAAAATGGGCTTGGATCTTTATAAACAAAGGAAAAGCAGCGCTCCTGGCCGATTAACAAGCTCCAAATAATCAATTATTAATGCGCAATCTTTCGTGAAAGCTCTGAGAGCGCTGCTCGAGTGATCTGCAGACATTTCGTTAGAAAATGGGCTTGGATCTTTATAAACAAAGGAAAAGCAGCGCTCCTGGCCAATTTACAAGCTCCAAATAATCAATTATTAATGCGCAATCTTTCGTGAAAGCTCCGAGATCGCTGTTCGAGTGATCTACTAACATTTCATTAGAAACTGGACTTGGTTTTTTATAAACGAAGAAAAAGCAGCGCTCCTGACCGAATTACAAGTTCTCAAAAATCAATTTTCAATCATAACTATTCCGCGAAAGCTCCGAAATCGCTGCTCGAGTGATCTACTGACATTTCGTTAGAAACTGGGCATGGATTTTTATAAACGAAGAAAAAGCAGCGCTCCTGGCCGATTCACAAGCTCCAAATAATCAATTATTAATGCGCACTCTTTCGCGAAAGATCCGAAATCGCTGCTCGAGTGATCTACTGACATTTCGTTAGAAACTGGGCTTGGATTTTTATAAACGAAGAAAAAGCAGCGCTCCTGACCGAGTTACAAGTTCTCAAAAATCAATTTTGAATCATAACTATTCCGCGAAAGCTCCGAAATCCCTGCTCTAGTGATCTACTGACATTTCGTTAGAAATTGGGCTTGGATTTTTATAAACGAAGAAAAAGCAGCGCTCCTGGCCGATTAACAAGCTCCAAATAATCAATTATTCTTGCGCCCTCTTTCGCGAAAGATCCGAAATCGCTGCTCGAGTGATCTACTGACATTTCATTAGAAACTGGGCTTGGATTTTTATAAACGAAGAAATATCAGCGCTCCTGACCGATATAAAAGTTCTGAAAAATCAATTTTCAATGCGCACTTTTCCGCGAAAGCTACGAACGCACTGCTTAAGCGATCTATCGACATTTCACTTGATACTGGGCTTGGATTTTTATTGAACAGGAAAAGCAGCGCTCGTGGCCGATTTACAATCTCCAAATAATCAATTATTCTCGCGCACTCATTCGCGAAAGATCCGAAATGGCTGCTCGCGTGATCTACTGACATTTCGTTAGAAACTGGACTTGGATTTTTATAAACGAAGAAAAAGCAGCGCTCCTGACCGATATACAAGTTCTGAGAAATCAATATTCAATGCGCACTTTTCCGCGAAAGCTACGAACGCGCTGCTTAAGCGATCTATCGACATTTCACTTGATACTGGGCTTGGATTTTTATTGAACAGGAAAAGCAGCGCTCGTGGCCGATTTACAAGCTCCAAATAATCAATTATTCTTGCGCACTCATTCGCCAAAGCTACGAACGCACTGCTTAAGCGATCTACTGACATTTCGTTAGAAACTGGACTTGGATTTTTATAAACGAAGAAAAAGCAGCGCTCCTGACCGAATTACAAGTTCTCAAAAATCAATTTTCAATCATAACTATTCCGCGAAAGCTCCGAAATCGCTGCTCGAGTGATCTACAGACATTTCGTTAGAAACTGGGCTTGGATCTTTATAAACAAAGGAAAAGCAGCGCTCCTGGCCGATTAACAAGCTCCAAATAATCAACTATTAATGCGCAATCTTTCGTGAAAGCTCTGAGAGCGCTGCTCGAGTGATCTGCAGACATTTCGTTAGAAAATGGGCTTGGATCTTTATAAACAAAGGAAAAGCAGCGCTCCTGGCCGATTAACAAGCTCCAAATAATCAATTATTAATGCGCAATCTTTCGTGAAAGCTCTGAGAGCGCTGATGGAGTGATCTACTGACATTACGTTAGAAACTGGGCTTGGATTTTTATAAACGAAGAAAAATCAGCGCTCCTGACCGGTATACAAGTTCTGAAAAATCAATATTCAATGCGCACTTTTCCGCGAAAGCCACCAACGCGCTGCTTAAGCGATCTATCGGCATTTCGCTAGAAACTGAGCTTGGATCTTTATAAACAAAGGAAAAGCAGCGCTCCTGGCCGATTAACAAGCTCCAAATAATCAATTATTAATGCCCACTCTTTCGCGAAAGCTACTAACGCGCAGCTTAAGCGATCTATCGACATTTCGCTAGAAACTGGGCGTGGATCTTTATAAACCAACGAAAAGCAGCGCTCCTGGCCAATTTACAAGCTCCAAATAATCAATTATTAATGCGCAATCTTTCGTGAAAGCTCCGAGATCGCTGTTCGAGTGATCTACTAACATTTCATTAGAAACTGGACTTGGTTTTTTATAAACGAAGAAAAAGCAGCGCTCCTGACCGAATTACACGTTCTCAAAAATCAATTTTCAATCATAACTATTCCGCGAAAGCTCCGAAATCGCTGCTGGAGTGATCTACTGACATTTCGTTAGAAACTGGGCATGGATTTTTATAAACGAAGAAAAAGCAGCGCTCCTGGCCGATTCACAAGCTCCAAATAATCAATTATTAATGCGCACTCTTTTGCGAAAGATCCGAAATCGCTGCTCGAGTGATCTACTGACATTTCGTTAGAAACTGGGCTTGGATTTTTATAAACGAAGAAAAAGCAGCGCTCCTGACCGAGTTACAAGTTCTCAAAAATCAATTTTGAATCATAACTATTCCGCGAAAGCTCCGAAATCCCTGCTCTAGTGATCTACTGACATTTCGTTAGAAACTGGGCTTGGATTTTTATAAACGAAGAAAAAGCAGCGCTCCTGGCCGATTAACAAGCTCCAAATAATCAATTATTAATGCACACTCTTTCGTGAAAGCTCCGAGATCGCTGCTCGAGTGATCTACTAACATTTCATTAGAAACTGGACTTGGTTTTTTATAAACGAAGAAATAGCAGCGCTCCTGACCGAATTACAAGTTCTCAAAAATCAATTTTCAATCATAACTATTCCGTGAAAGCTCCGAATTCGCTGCTCGAGTGATCTACAGACATTTCGTTAGAAACTGGGCTTGGATCTTTATAAACAAAGGAAAAGTAGCGCTCCTGGCCGATTAACAAGCTCCAAATAATCAATTATTAATGCGCAATCTTTCGTGAAAGCTCTGAGAGCGCTGCTCGTGTGATCTACTGACATTACTTTAGAAACTGGGCTTGGATTTTTATAAACGAAGAAAAAGCAGCGCTCCTGACCGAATTACAAGTTCTCAAAAATCAATTTTCAATCATAACTATTCCGCGAAAGCTCCGAAATCGCTGCTGGAGTGATCTACTGACATTTCGTTAGAAACTGGGCATGGATTTTTATAAACGAAGAAAAAGCAGCGCTCCTGGCCGATTCACAAGCTCCAAATAATCAATTATTAATGCGCACTCTTTTGCGAAAGATCCGAAATCGCTGCTCGAGTGATCTACTGACATTTCGTTAGAAACTGAGCTTGGATCTTTATAAACAAAGGAAAAGCAGCGCTCCTGGCCGATTAACAAGCTCCAAATAATCAATTATTAATGCCCACTCTTTCGCGAAAGCTACTAACGCGCAGCTTAAGCGATCTATCGACATTTCGCTAGAAACTGGGCGTGGATCTTTATAAACCAACGAAAAGCAGCGCTCCTGGCCAATTTACAAGCTCCAAATAATCAATTATTAATGCGCAATCTTTCGTGAAAGCTCCGAGATCGCTGTTCGAGTGATCTACTAACATTTCATTAGAAACTGGACTTGGTTTTTTATAAACGAAGAAAAAGCAGCGCTCCTGACCGAATTACAAGTTCTCAAAAATCAATTTTCAATCATAACTATTCCGCGAAAGCTCCGAAATCGCTGCTGGAGTGATCTACTGACATTTCGTTAGAAACTGGGCATGGATTTTTATAAACGAAGAAAAAGCAGCGCTCCTGGCCGATTCACAAGCTCCAAATAATCAATTATTAATGCGCACTCTTTTGCGAAAGATCCGAAATCGCTGCTCGAGTGATCTACTGACATTTCGTTAGAAACTGGGCTTGGATTTTTATAAACGAAGAAAAAGCAGCGCTCCTGACCGAGTTACAAGTTCTCAAAAATCAATTTTGAATCATAACTATTCCGCGAAAGCTCCGAAATCCCTGCTCTAGTGATCTACAGACATTTCGTTAGAAACTGGGCTTGGATCTTTATAAACAAAGGAAAAGTAGCGCTCCTGGCCGATTAACAAGCTCCAAATAATCAATTATTAATGCGCAATCTTTCGTGAAAGCTCTGAGAGCGCTGCTCGTGTGATCTACTGACATTACTTTAGAAACTGGGCTTGGATTTTTATAAACGAAGAAAAAGCAGCGCTCCAGACCGGTATACAAGCTACAAATAATCAATTATTAATGCGCACTCTTTCGCAAAAGCTACTAACGCGCAGCTTGAGCGATCTATCGACATTTCGTTAGAAACTGGGCTTGGATCTTTATAAACAAAGGAAAAGCAGCGCTCCTGGGCGATTAACAAGCTCCAAATAATCAATTATTAATGCGCAATCTTTCGTGAAAGCTCTGAGAGCGCTGATCGAGTGATCTACTGACATTACGTTAGAAACTGGGCTTGGATTTTTATAAACGAAGAAAAATCAGCGCTCCTGACCGATATACAAGTTCTGAGAAATCAATATTCAATGCGCACTTTTCCGCGAAAGCTACGAACGCGCTGCTTAAGCGATCTATCGACATTTCACTTGATACTGGGCTTGGATTTTTATTGAACAGGAAAAGCAGCGCTCGTGGCCGATTTACAAGCTCCAAATAATCAATTATTAATGTGCACTCTTTCGCGAAAGCTACGAACGCGCAGCTTAAGCGATCTATCGACATTTCACTTGATACTGGGCTTGGATTTTTATTGAACAGGAAAAGCTGCGCTCGTGGCCGACTTAGAAGCTCGAAATAATCAATTATTCTTGCGCACTCATTCGCGAAAGCTACGAACGCACTGCTTAAGCGATCTACTGACATTTCGTTAGAAACTGGACTTGGATTTTTATAAACGAAGAAAAAGCAGCGCTCCTGACCGAATTACAAGTTCTCAAAAATCAATTTTCAATCATAACTATTCCGCGAAAGCTCCGAAATCGCTGCTCGAGTGATCTACAGACATTTCATTAGAAACTGGGCTTGGATCTTTATAAACAAAGGAAAAGCAGCGCTCCTGGCCGATTAACAAGCTCCAAATAATCAATTATTAATGCGCAATCTTTCGTGAAAGCTCTGAGAGCGCTGCTCGAGTGATCTGCAGACATTTTGTTAGAAAATGGGCTTGGATCTTTATAAACAAAGGAAAAGCAGCGCTCCTGGCCGATTAACAAGCTCCAAATAATCAATTATTAATGCGCAATCTTTCGTGAAAGCTCTGAGAGCGCTGATCGAGTGATCTACTGACATTACGTTAGAAACTGGGCTTGGATTTTTATAAACGAAGAAAAATCAGCGCTCCTGACCGGTATACAAGTTCTGAAAAATCAATATTCAATGCGCACTTTTCCGCGAAAGCTACCAACGCGCTGCTTAAGCGATCTATCGGCATTTCGCTAGAAACTGAGCTTGGATCTTTTTAAACAAAGGAAAAGCAGCGCTCCTGGCCAATTTACAAGCTCCAAATAATCAATTATTAATGCGCAATCTTTCGTGAAAGCTCCGAGATCGCTGTTCGAGTGATCTACTAACATTTCATTAGAAACTGGACTTGGTTTTTTATAAACGAAGAAAAAGCAGCGCTCCTGACCGAATTACAAGTTCTCAAAAATCAATTTTCAATCATAACTATTCCGCGAAAGCTCCGAAATCGCTGCTCGAGTGATCTACTGACATTTCGTTAGAAACTGGGCATGGATTTTTATAAACGAAGAAAAAGCAGCGCTCCTGGCCGATTCACAAGCTCCAAATAATCAATTATTAATGCGCACTCTTTCGCGAAAGATCCGAAATCGCTGCTCGAGTGATCTACTGACATTTCGTTAGAAACTGGGCTTGGATTTTTATAAACGAAGAAAAAGCAGCGCTCCTGACCGAGTTACAAGTTCTCAAAAATCAATTTTGAATCATAACTATTCCGCGAAAGCTCCGAAATCCCTGCTCTAGTGATCTACTGACATTTCGTTAGAAATTGGGCTTGGATTTTTATAAACGAAGAAAAAGCAGCGCTCCTGGCCGATTAACAAGCTCCAAATAATCAATTATTCTTGCGCCCTCTTTCGCGAAAGATCCGAAATCGCTGCTCGAGTGATCTACTGACATTTCATTAGAAACTGGGCTTGGATTTTTATAAACGAAGAAATATCAGCGCTCCTGACCGATATAAAAGTTCTGAAAAATCAATTTTCAATGCGCACTTTTCCGCAAAAGCTACGAACGCACTGCTTAAGCGATTTGTCGACATTTCGCTAGAAGCTGGGCTTGGATATTTATAAACAAAGGAAAAGCAGCGCTCCTGGCCGATTCACAAGCTCCAAATAATCAATTATTAATGCGCACTCTTTCGCGAAAGATCCGAAATCGCTGCTCGAGTGATCTACTGACATTTCGTTCGAAACTGGACTTGGATTTTTATAAACGAAGAAATAGCAGCGCTCCTGACCAATATACAAGTTCTGAAAAATCAATTTTCAATGCGCACTTTTCCGCGAAAGCTACGAACACGCTGCTTAAGCGATCTATCGACATTTCGCTAGAAACTGTCCTTGGATCTTTATAAACAAAGGAAAAGCAGCGCTCCTGGCCGATTAACAAGCTCCAAATAATCAATTATTAATGCGCACTCTTTCGTGAAAGCTCCGAGATCTCTGCTCGAGTGATCTACTGACATTTCGTTAGAAACTGGACTTGGTTTTTTATAAACGAAGAAAAAGCAGCGCTCCTGACCGAGTTACAAGTTCTCAAACATCAATTTTGATTCATAACTATTCCGCGAAAGCTCCGAAATCGCTGCTTAAGTGATCTACTGACATTTCGTTAGAAACTGGGCTTGGATTTTTATAAACGAAGAAAAAGCAGCGCTCCTGACCGAGTTACAAGTTCTCAAAAATTAATTTTGAATCATAACTATTCCGCGAAAGCTCCGAAATCGCTGCTCGAGTGATCTACTGACATTTCGTTAGAAACTAGGCATGGATTTTTATAAACGAAGAAAAAGCAGCGCTCCTGACCGAGTTACAAGTTCTCAAAAATTAATTTTGAATCATAACTATTCCGCGAAAGATCCGAAATCGCTGCTCGAGTGATCTACTGACATTTCATTAGAAACTGGGCTTGGATTTTTATAAACGAAGAAATATCAGCGCTCCTGACCGATATAAAAGTTCTGAAAAATCAATTTTCAATGCGCACTTTTCCGCGAAAGCTACGAACGCGCTGCTTAAGCGATCTATCGACATTTCACTTGATACTGGGCTTGGATTTTTATTGAACAGGAAAAGCAGCGCTCGTGGCCGATTTACAAGCTCCAAATAATCAATTATTCTCGCGCACTCATTCGCGAAAGCTCCGAAATCGCTGCTCGAGTGATCTACTGACATTTCATTAGAAACTGGGCTTGGATTTTTATAAACGAAGAAATAGCAGCGCTCCTGACCGATATAAAAGTTCTGAAAAATCAATTTTCAATGCGCACTTTTCCGCAAAAGCTACGAACGCACTGCTTAAGCGATCTGTCGATATTTCGCTAGAAGCTGGGCTTGGATAATTATAAACAAAGGAAAAGAAGCGCTCCTGGCCGATTCACAAGCTCCAAATAATCAATTATTCTCGCGCACTAATTCGCGAAAGCTCCGAAATCGCTGCTTGAGTGATCTACTGACATTTCGTTAGAAACTGGGCATGGATTTTTATAAACGAAGAAATATCAGCGCTGCTGACCGATATAAAAGTTCTGAAAAATCAATTTTCAATGCGCACTTTTCCGCGAAAGCTACGAACGCGCTGCTTAAGCGATCTATCGACATTTCACTTGATACTGGGCTTGGATTTTTATTGAACAGGAAAAGCAGCGCTCGTGGCCGATTTACAAGCTCCAAATAATCAATTATTCTCGCGCACTCATTCGCGAAAGCTCCGAAATCGCTGCTCGAGTGATTTACTGACATTTCATTAGAAACTGGGCTTGGATTTTTATAAACGAAGAAATAGCAGCGCTCCTGACCGATATAAAAGTTCTGAAAAATCAATTTTCAATGCGCACTTTTCCGCGAAAGCTACGAACGCGCTGCTTAAGCGATCTGTCGACATTTCGCTAGAAGCTGGGCTTGGATATTTATAAACAAAGGAAAAGCAGCGCTCCTGGCCGATTCACAAGCTCCAAATAATCAATTATTAATGCGCACTCTTTCGCGAAAGATCCGAAATCGCTGCTCGAGTGATCTACTGACATTTCGTTCGAAACTGGACTTGGATTTTTATAAACGAAGAAATAGCAGCGCTCCTGACCGATATACAAGTTCTGAAAAATCAATTTTCAATGCGCACTTTTCCGCGAAAGCTACGAACGCGCTGCTTAAGCGATCTATCGACATTTCGCTAGAATCTGTCCTTGGATCTTTATAAACAAAGGAAAAGCAGCGCTCCTGGCCGATTAACAAGCTCCAAATAATCAATTATTAATGCGCACTCTTTCGTGAAAGCTCCGAGATCTCTGCTCGAGTGATCTACTGACATTTCGTTAGAAACTGGACTTGGTTTTTTATAAACGAAGAAAAAGCAGCGCTCCTGACCGAGTTACAAGTTCTCAAAAATCAATTTTGATTCATAACTATTCCGCGAAAGCTCCGAAATCGCTGCTTGAGTGATCTACTGACATTTCGTTAGAAACTGGGCTTGGATTTTTATAAACGAAGAAAAAGCAGCGCTCCTGACCGATATACAAGTTCTGAAAAATCAATATTCAATGCGCACTCTTTCGCGAAAGCTACGAACGCGCAGCTTAAGCGATCTATCGACATTTCACTTGATACTGGGCTTGGATTTTTATTGAACAGGAAAAGCTGCGCTCGTGGCCGACTTACAAGCTCGAAATAATCAATTATTCTTGCGCACTCATTCGCGAAAGCTACGAACGCACTGCTTAAGCGATCTACTGACATTTCGTTAGAAACTGGACTTGGATTTTTATAAACGAAGAAAAAGCAGCGCTCCTGACCGAATTACAAGTGTTCAAAAATCAATTTTCAATCATAACTATTCCGCGAAAGCTCCGAAATCGCTGCTCGAGTGATCTACTGACATTTCGTTAGAAACTGGGCTTGGATTTTTATAAACGAAGAAAAAGCAGCGCTCCTGACCGAGTTACAAGTTCTCAAAAATTAATTTTGAATCATAACTATTCCGCGAAAGCTCCGAAATCGCTGCTCGAGTGATCTACTGACATTTCGTTAGAAACTGGGCATGGATTTTTATAAACGAAGAAAAAGCAGCGCTCCTGACCGAGTTACAAGTTCTCAAAAATTAATTTTGAATCATAACTATTCCGCGAAAGATCCGAACGCGCTGCTTAAGCGATCTATCGACATTTCACTTGATACTGGGCTTGGATTTTTATTGAACAGGAAAAGCTGCGCTCGTGGCCGATTTACAAGCTCCAAATAATCATTTATTGTCGCGCACTCATTCGCGAAAGCTCCGAAATCGCTGCTCGAGTGATCTACTGACATTTCGTTAGAAACTGGGCTTGGATTTTTATAAACGAAGAAATAGCAGCGCTCCTGACCGATATAAAAGTTCTGAAAAATCAATTTTCAATGCGCACTTTTCCGCAAAAGCTACGAACGCACTGCTTAAGCGATCTGTCGACATTTCGCTAGAAGCTGGGCTTGGATATTTATAAACAAAGGAAAAGCAGCGCTCCTGGCCGATTTACAAGCTCCAAATAATCAATTATTAATGCGCACTCTTTCGCGAAAGATCCGAAATCGCTGCTCGAGTGATCTACTGACATTTCGTTAGAAACTGGGCTTGGATTTTTATAAACGAAGAAAAAGCAGCGCTCCTGACCGATATACAAGTTCTGAAAAATCAATATTCAATGCGCACTCTTTCGCGAAAGCTACGAACGCGCAGCTTAAGCGATCTATCGACATTTCACTTGATACTGGGCTTGGATTTTTATTGAACAGGAAAAGCTGCGCTCGTGGCCGACTTACAAGCTCGAAATAATCAATTATTCTTGCGCACTCATTCGCGAAAGCTACGAACGCACTGCTTAAGCGATCTACTGACATTTCGTTAGAAACTGGACTTGGATTTTTATAAACGAAGAAAAAGCAGCGCTCCTGACCGAATTACAAGTGTTCAAAAATCAATTTTCAATCATAACTATTCCGCGAAAGCTCCGAAATCGCTGCTCGAGTGATCTACTGACATTTCGTTAGAAACTGGGCTTGGATTTTTATAAACGAAGAAAAAGCAGCGCTCCTGACCGAGTTACAAGTTCTCAAAAATTAATTTTGAATCATAACTATTCCGCGAAAGCTCCGAAATCGCTGCTCGAGTGATCTACTGACATTTCGTTAGAAACTGGGCATGGATTTTTATAAACGAAGAAAAAGCAGCGCTCCTGACCGAGTTACAAGTTCTCAAAAATTAATTTTGAATCATAACTATTCCGCGAAAGATCCGAACGCGCTGCTTAAGCGATCTATCGACATTTCACTTGATACTGGGCTTGGATTTTTATTGAACAGGAAAAGCTGCGCTCGTGGCCGATTTACAAGCTCCAAATAATCATTTATTGTCGCGCACTCATTCGCGAAAGCTCCGAAATCGCTGCTCGAGTGATCTACTGACATTTCGTTAGAAACTGGGCTTGGATTTTTATAAACGAAGAAATAGCAGCGCTCCTGACCGATATAAAAGTTCTGAAAAATCAATTTTCAATGCGCACTTTTCCGCAAAAGCTACGAACGCACTGCTTAAGCGATCTGTCGACATTTCGCTAGAAGCTGGGCTTGGATATTTATAAACAAAGGAAAAGCAGCGCTCCTGGCCGATTTACAAGCTCCAAATAATCAATTATTAATGCGCACTCTTTCGCGAAAGATCCGAAATCGCTGCTCGAGTGATCTACTGACATTTCGTTAGAAACTGGGCTTGGATTTTTATAAACGAAGAAAAAGCAGCGCTCCTGACCGATATACAAGTTCTGAAAAATCAATATTCAATGCGCACTCTTTCGCGAAAGCTACGAACGCGCAGCTTAAGCGATCTATCGACATTTCACTTGATACTGGGCTTGGATTTTTATTGAACAGGAAAAGCTGCGCTCGTGGCCGACTTACAAGCTCGAAATAATCAATTATTCTTGCGCACTCATTCGCGAAAGCTACGAACGCACTGCTTAAGCGATCTACTGACATTTCGTTAGAAACTGGACTTGGATTTTTATAAACGAAGAAAAAGCAGCGCTCCTGACCGAATTACAAGTGTTCAAAAATCAATTTTCAATCATAACTATTCCGCGAAAGCTCCGAAATCGCTGCTCGAGTGATCTACTGACATTTCGTTAGAAACTGGGCTTGGATTTTTATAAACGAAGAAAAAGCAGCGCTCCTGACCGAGTTACAAGTTCTCAAAAATTAATTTTGAATCATAACTATTCCGCGAAAGCTCCGAAATCGCTGCTCGAGTGATCTACTGACATTTCGTTAGAAACTGGGCATGGATTTTTATAAACGAAGAAAAAGCAGCGCTCCTGACCGAGTTACAAGTTCTCAAAAATTAATTTTGAATCATAACTATTCCGCGAAAGATCCGAACGCGCTGCTTAAGCGATCTATCGACATTTCACTTGATACTGGGCTTGGATTTTTATTGAACAGGAAAAGCTGCGCTCGTGGCCGATTTACAAGCTCCAAATAATCATTTATTGTCGCGCACTCATTCGCGAAAGCTCCGAAATCGCTGCTCGAGTGATCTACTGACATTTCGTTAGAAACTGGGCTTGGATTTTTATAAACGAAGAAATAGCAGCGCTCCTGACCGATATAAAAGTTCTGAAAAATCAATTTTCAATGCGCACTTTTCCGCAAAAGCTACGAACGCACTGCTTAAGCGATCTGTCGACATTTCGCTAGAAGCTGGGCTTGGATATTTATAAACAAAGGAAAAGCAGCGCTCCTGGCCGATTTACAAGCTCCAAATAATCAATTATTAATGCGCACTCTTTCGCGAAAGATCCGAAATCGCTGCTCGAGTGATCTACTGACATTTCGTTAGAAACTGGGCTTGGATTTTTATAAACGAAGAAAAAGCAGCGCTCCTGACCGAGTTACAAGTTCTCAAAAATCAATTTTGAATCATAACTATTCCGCGAAAGCTCCGAAATCCCTGCTCTAGTGATCTACTGACATTACGTTAGAAATTGGGCTTGGATTTTTATAAACGAAGAAAAAGCAGCGCTCCTGGCCGATTAACAAGCTCCAAATAATCAATTATTAATGCACACTCATTCGTGAAAGCTCCGAGATCGCTGCTCGAGTGATATACTAACATTTCATTAGAAACTGGACTTGGTTTTTTATAAACGAAGAAAAAGCAGCGCTCCTGACCGAATTACAAGTTCTCAAAAATCAATTTTCAATCATAACTATTCCGTGAAAGCTCCGAAATCGCTGCTCGAGTGATCTACAGACATTTCGTTAGAAACTGGGCTTGGATCTTTATAAACAAAGGAAAAGTAGCGCTCCTGGCCGATTAACAAGCTCCAAATAATCAATTATTAATGCGCAATCTTTCGTGAAAGCTCTGAGAGCGCTGCTCGAGTGATCTACTGACATTACGTTAGAAGCTGGGCTTGGATTTTTATAAACGAAGAAAAAGCAGCGCTCCTGACCGGTATACAAGCTACAAATAATCAATTATTAATGCGCACTCTTTCGCGAAAGCTACTAACGCGCAGCTTAAGCGATCTATCGACATTTCGTTAGAAACTGGGCTTGGATCTTTATAAACAAAGGAAAAGCAGCGGTCCTGGCCGATTAACAAGCTCCAAATAATCAATTATTAATGCGCAATCTTTCGTGAAAGCTCTGAGAGCGCTGCTCGAGTGATCTACTGACATTTCGTTCGAAACTGGACTTGGATTTTTATAAACGAAGAAAAAGCAGCGCTCGTGGCCGAATTACAAGTTCTCAAAAATCAATTTTGAATCATAACTATTCCGCGAAAGCTCCGAAATCGCTGCTCGAGTGATCTACTGACATTTCGTTAGAAACTGGGCTTGGATTTTTATAAACGAAGAAAAAGCAGCGCTCCTGACCGAGTTACAAGTTCTCAAAAATCAATTTTGAATCATAACTATTCCGCGAAAGCTCCGAAATCGCTGCTCGAGTGATCTACTGACATTTCGTTAGAAACTGGGCTTGGATTTTTATAAACGAAGAAATAGCAGCGCTCCTGACCGATATAAAACTTCTGAAAAATCAATTTTCAATGCGCACTTTTCCGCGAAAGCTACGAACGCACTGCTTAAGCGATCTGTCGACATTTCGCTAGAAGCTGGGCTTGGATCTTTATAGACGAAGAAAAAGCAGCGCTCCTGGCCGATTAACAAGCTCCAAATAATCAATTATTAATGCACACTCTTTCGTGAAAGCTCCGAGATCGCTGCTCGAGTGATATACTAACATTTCATTAGAAACTGGACTTGGTTTTTTATAAACGAAGAAAAAGCAGCGCTCCTGACCGAATTACAAGTTCTCAAAAATCAATTTTCAATCATAACTATTCCGTGAAAGCTCCGAAATCGCTGCTCGAGTGATCTACAGACATTTCGTTAGAAACTGGGCTTGGATCTTTATAAACAAAGGAAAAGTAGCGCTCCTGGCCGATTAACAAGCTCCAAATAATCAATTATTAATGCGCAATCTTTCGTGAAAGCTCTGAGAGCGCTGCTCGAGTGATCTACTCACATTACGTTAGAAACTGGGCTTGGATTTTTATAAACGAAGAAAAAGCAGCGCTCCTGACCGGTATACAAGCTACAAATAATCAATTATTAATGCGCACTCTTTCGCGAAAGCTACTAACGCGCAGCTTAAGCGATCTATCGACATTTCGTTAGAAACTGGGCTTGGATCTTTATAAACAAAGGAAAAGCAGCGGTCCTGGCCGATTAACAAGCTCCAAATAATCAATTATTAATGCGCAATCTTTCGTGAAAGCTCTGAGAGCGCTGCTCGAGTGATCTACTGACATTTCGTTCGAAACTGGACTTGGATTTTTATTGAACAGGAAAAGCAGCGCTCGTGGCCGAATTACAAGTTCTCAAAAATCAATTTTGAATCATAACTATTCCGCGAAACCTCCGAAATCGCTGCTCGAGTGATCTACTGACATTTCGTTAGAAACTGGGCTTGGATTTTTATAAACGAAGAAAAAGCAGCGCTCCTGACCGAGTTACAAGTTCTCAAAAATCAATTTTGAATCATAACTATTCCGCGAAAGCTCCGAAATCGCTGCTCGAGTGATCTACTGACATTTCGTTAGAAACTGGGCTTGGATTTTTATAAACGAAGAAATAGCAGCGCTCCTGACCGATATAAAACTTCTGAAAAATCAATTTTCAATGCGCACTTTTCCGCGAAAGCTACGAACGCACTGCTTAAGCGATCTGTCGACATTTCGCTAGAAGCTGGGCTTGGATCTTTATAAACAAAGGAAAAGCAGCGCTCCTGGCCGATTTACAAGCTCCAAATAATCAATTATTAATGCGCACTCTTTCGCGAAAGATCTGAAATCGCGGCTCGAGTGATCTACTGACATTTCGTTAGAAACTAGGCTTGATTTTTATAAACGAAGAAATAGCAGCGCTCCTGACCGATATACAAGTTCTCAAAAATCAATTTTGAATCATAACTATTCCGCGAAAGCTCCGAAATCGCTGCTCGAGTGATCTACTGACATTTCGTTAGAAACTGGGCTTGGATTTTTATAAACGAAGAAAAAGCAGCGCTCCTGACCGAGTTACAAGTTCTCAAAAATCAATTTTGAATCATAACTATTCCGCGAAAGCTCCGAAATCGCTGCTCGAGTGATCTACAGACATTTCGTTAGAAACTGGGCTTGGATCTTTATAAACAATGGAAAAGCAGCGCTCCTGGCCGATTAACAAGCTCCAAATAATCAATTATTAATGCGCAATCTTTCGTGAAAGCTCTGAGAGCGCTGCTCGAGTGATCTACTGACATTTCATTAGAAACTGGGCTTGGATTTTTATAAACGAAGAAATAGCAGCGCTCCTGACCGATATAAAAGTTCTGAAAAATCAATATTCAATGCGCACTTTTCCGCGAAAGCTACGAACGCGCTGCTTTCGTTCAGTCGATCGTTTGGTTCCGTCGAGATCACATTGGCAAGAGTTTTTACCGTATATATAGTCACAGTGTGTGTCAGTGTAAGTGAGAGAAAAATGTTTTCTGCAGTGGAGAAGTTAGTTCTTCGTGAGTACAACAATTTTGCTTCCTCGTGGAGGAAGCTTTGTATACAATAATCTGAATATGTATACCGTAATATTTCTGGAACTACTCGGTCAATATGAATAAAATTTGACATGCATGTATATTTTTGGATTCTGAATTCGGGAAAAACATTTATTTTTTATTTTTCTACCTATTTTTTTTATGGCCAATTTTTGGTTTTTGAAAAACACTATTTTGCGTTTTTTTCAGTCATCCCATCATTACAAACAATTCAGCTAGAATACATTTGAAAGAGAATAAAATTACCTACTTTTCCCCGTTTGGTCCTCGGGATCGACCTCTTTGTTCGGCAGATAAAATGAAAAAGGTGATTTCTTTTAAATTCATATCTCTGAAATTTGTGACGGCCGAGTGCACGTCAAGTGTCCAACCGTCAATCACTATTATAATTGTAATAAGCCTTATGTTCTAGCAAGCTGCCAACGAACATCGAGATGAGCGAGAACGAGAAACGAGGTAAGAGAGAGAGAGAGAGAGAGAGAGAGAGAGAGAGAGAGAGAGAGAGAGAGAGAGAGAGAGAGAGAGAGAGTGAGAGCATAGGTAGCGCGGTTGCCGCCTGGCCGCACATTGTTGCGGAGATTTGACAACTATGTGCCGACGGCCAGGAGAGCTGCCGCCCGCGTGCCGCGCGCTGGCGGCTAGAGTTAGTCTCGTTACGCTATTGACACGAGTAGCTCGCGCTGCTATTCCGAGAGTTTTCCCTTGTGAACTCCTGTGAGCGTTCGAGAGTAAACTACAACCGTCCGTACGTCCCCGGTGACCCTTAGTGACGTCCGTCCGAGTAGCTGGACTTTCACATCCGAGGCTGGACCACATCCGTGCGTTCGAGTACTACTGCCACTGATCAAGTCTGTAAGTACTGCTCTCACTCTCTCGTGTATTGACTGGGTAATACCGCTCTCTCGACTCTCTTTACCGCTCGTCGAAGTGTGCGGCGCTGCACCTTCGTGTGTAACATAATAATTGAATATATTATATTATTTTATACTCCTCGTGTGTTCTTTAACTCGACCCGACCTACGCCGCCTCCGCGGGCTCGTGTAAAAACACGTGCATTATCTGAGTCGGCCGAGCCGTACCTTCTACACGTCCGACGTTTCTAATTATAATAAACAGGGCCCTTCTAGTCCTGGTTGTAACGCGCAATTAATGATAGTAAGCACGCGTTATAAATGGCGCCCCAAAACGTGTGTCTAGGTTAAGCTAAATAACTAACGAGTGTACGAAAAATTGTGTAGCAGCTACTCGTGCTACAGTGTCGACACATTGTAAGCGTACAGTGAGACTCGGAAAAACCGACCGCAACGGTAAAAAGCAATAGACAGTGTCGAATAAATCGCACAGTTTAGCTTCGTAGCGGCAGGTATCAGCCTTAGAAATTCGAAACGATCAACGGCCGAGTGGCCAGCGACAGCGAGCGTACATTGTTTACATCGCGCGCCGCGAACCGAGAGATCGGATATACAAACAGTGTCGTCCGTTAGGCAGCGAATTTTCGGCTGAGTACGAGTGAGACGGAGGAACTACAGTCGGTATAGGATATTCAGATTATTGTATGAATTTTCGAGAATTCTTTTTGCTCTTTGATGCAATTCTTGAACCCGACTACAGTTTAAACCGTAATCTCGCAGTCTTGAATAAATTGTTGTGTTTATTAATAACGTGTAAGGCATAAATCGCGATAATAATTTGGAATATTTCGTGAGAGTTTAGCCTGCTTTTGTGAGAAATGTAGCTATGTAGTTGAGTACAGGGACATACAAGTAAACATATATATAGTCAACACACAGCCGCTCTGGCGTATAATTGCTTTTTCGAGTTCGCGTAGAGAATAAATAATTGCATGATAGAGGGAGTTATTAACAATTAAATTCACGAACAATTAATTAAAGTAGAATTTTTTTTTCTTACAAATTGTTAAAGTTTTTTTTCTCTCGGACTTTACAACTTGTAGCACAAAATGTGGGTGATTTACTTGCTCTGTCAGGCGATTTATCATAGTTCAAAAACAATTATTTGTTATCGTTTCTTACCAATTTCATTGAGTGATTAATAGTAAATCACACTTATTATTCGAAAAAGCAAACGTGTGTTTTAGTGTCGACGGATTTGTTGAATTTTGAATTTGTTCCTTCTTGGCTGAATTTTGTTCGACTCTGCTTCTGAACAAATGTCAGCATACTCAACGAGCACCATGTCTCTAATTGGCTCGTGTATAGACCTAAGTAGATTGCATGTAGCGTTACATGATCACATACGATCGATGAACACGAATACGTTAGGTCAAGCGTTAGATTTCCTAGGGTTGCAGAATAGGGGAGCAGAAGAAGACAAAATGCGTCGTTTGTTTAGATGTTTAGCAGGAGACTACGCGCCAGAAGATTTCCGTCCGTCGCTAAATTCGTTAAATTCAGATGAGTTATTTAGGTCACGGGCGACACGACGCGCGTCTTACATAACAAATTATATTCCGCAAAAAATCAGCGGCGTATTAGAAGAGGATGAGCAAAATGCGAATCTAATAAATTTATGAATTCTGCAACAAAGAAATACAATCCGTAATCCTGACGTTGTCATTCAGGAGCAACAGGCGTATCAGCCATTGGATTGCAGCAATCCAAGCGAAATCGAAAACGAATTTAGCTTGTTGAACCCAGTAACAATAGGGTTCGGTCAACCGTTGCACAGAGAACAGGTTCGACAGCCGTTGGCTACAATTTTTGGAGGTAATCCGTGTGGTAATACGGATCAGGAAAAAATCGTCTCGAATTCCCCAGAATCAACTGCTGAACCAACGAGAACAGTTAGCGACGATTTCCGTATATATTTAGCTACCGACGGCCGTACGTATAATTTCCCGACAAGAATCGTCGACGACCTGTTAAAGAAGGACGACGAAATCGCACAATATAAGAAAATCCAAAATGAAGCGTGCGAGCATATAAGGAAATTGCACATGGCCAACGCCGCTCAGAGAGAACCTCCAGCGTGCAGTACTCGATTAGAAACATCAGAATTTAAACGGTCAAAAGAAGATGCACCACCACCAGTGGAGACCAGGAATAAACATGTACATTTTAATGATACCTACACTACACGGTATTTTGAACCAACGACCAAGAATTTCTCAACTTCGGATTTAGAAGCTAGCAATATGTACCAGCAACCTCAGCGAAGGTCAAATCAACAGTCGACACCACACAACCATACGCCTGGCCAACTACGGCCGACTCAGCCTCCGTACACGTTACCACAGTCGAGTTACGAGAGGAATATTTTTTTACAAAATAGAATGGCACAACAGACACAAATACCTACATGGCATGAAAGCCAGGGTTACCAGACGTGCGATCAGCATAGTGTAAACCAACCACAGTATACTGGTGATTCCCAACAAAACGGTGGGAATGTTTGAAAAGAGGGGGACCAGTCGATACGTCCGAATCGTCTGGTTTCAGAATGCGGGCCGAGCAACCAACAGACTAATCTGTCTAGATATTGTGATTCTAATTTCCAAAGTACGATAAGAGAAAATTCAGCCAATATCAATGATAAGATACGGAAATGGAATGTAAAATTCGGAGGTACGTCAACAGAAGACGTAGAAGAGTTTATTAGACTAGTCGAAGGTTGCAGGAAACTCGCACGTCCGAGGATATCTGACGAAGAATTATTAGACGCGCTATCACACACCACTTCGCTACTATCTGGAAGAGCACTGAAATGGGCTCGAGTTGAACTTCCGAAATGGCACACGTGGGAAAATTTCTGCGAGGAGGCTAGAGCAACGTACGGAATGATAGATGAAGAGCATTCACAATTAATAGTGGAAGCTAGCTCACGTACGCAAGGACCACAAGAAGATGTAAACGATTACTACGTTAGTATGGTCATGATATTCAACCGTATACCTGAAGCTCTGCCAATTAGACAGCGGCTGGATATTCTATACCAGAATATGAATCCAGAGCTAAAGCTTATTTTTGGTCGAATGGAATTTGAGACTCTGAACGAGTTCAAGAGTAAGGCTGGCAGAGGAACCACCTCTTTGGTTCAAGACTTGGTCTAGTACTAATTCCTCAAATGCCAAGAAAGACAACAACGGCCGTCAGAACCAAAAAGGGGCGAATAAGCCTGGTAAGAAGAAAACCTCTGCGACAAATCAGCAGGCTAAGCCCACCGCGTCGACAGAAGATAAAAATAAATCTAACTCCAAGGAAGGTGATAAGTCGTCGGGAAAACCAACCAATCCAGCAAATAAAGATAAAAAATAAATAGTTTGTTGGAATTGTAAATTACCTGGCTACTCTAAGAAGACATGGCCCGACTATGCGGGAAAAGCAAAAGGGGAACAGTAAGCGAGATCCATACTGACCCCGAGGATACTTCAGGGATCTCGGCAGCTGTACTGAGTCGTTCGAAGACCATTTGAAGGTCTTAGAGATTGTGCTGACGAAACTAGCCAAAACACGGTTGACCATAAATCGCGAGAAAAGCCATTTCTGTCAATCGGAAGTGCGGTATCTTGGCGTGCTCGTCAACAGGGACGGTTTTCGTCCGGATCCGGATAAAATCGCTCCGATTATAGAGTACCCGACTCCGAAGACATTGAAACAACTGCGCAGGTTTTTAGGAATGTCGTCGTGGTACAGGAAGTTCCTCAAGAAATTTGCAACGATAGTCGAACCTCTAAATCGGCTGCTTAAGAAAGGAACAAGCTACGTTTGGGGGGAGGACCAAGAACGTGCGTTCGAGCAGACTAAAATGCTGATAGCATCCGCTCCGGTTCTCCACCGACCAGACTTTAACAAAACCTTCTGTTTACAATGCGACGCTTCTGGCACAGGCCTTGGTGCTTTTCTAACGCAAGTAATAGAAGGGGAAGAACGTGTGTTATCGTTCGCGAGTCGCACTATGACTCCGGCGGAACGGAATTACTCAGCGAGCGAGCATGAATGCTTAGCGGTTCTCTGTGCGATACAAAAATTCCGTCCGTACGTCGAAGGTTACCATTTCCTGGTGATCACGGATCATAGCAGTCTCAAGTGGCTAAGTAATTTACGAAATCCAACTGGACGTTTAGCCAGATGGGCACTTGAACTGCAAGAATATGATTACACGATCGAACATCGCAAAGGCTCAATGAATGTGGTTCCCGATGCGCTGTCGAGACTTTACGAAGAAGACGACCAGAAGAGACACGTCCGACTATTGCGAGTATTACGCCAGAGGACGAAACAACCGACAAATGGTACACCGATTTGAAGAAGGAAGTAGCGGATAATCCGTTAGAATTTCCAGGCTGGAAGTTAGTAGGTGGAAAATTATATACCTACCGGCCCGACGCATTCATCGATGATGTTTTCGAAGACGAGAATGCTTGGAAATTAGTACTTCCGAAAGAGAAAAGAGCTCAATTTTTGAACGAGTGTCATGATGAAGCGACGTCGAGTCATTTCAGCCTCAAGAAAACGCAAGAAAGGGTCGCTCTGTCATACTATTGGCCATCGATGAAAAAAGATGTAACAAATTACGTCCGAAGCGGCTTAATCTGTCAACAATGCAAGGTTGAACAAAGAAAACCAGCTGGTCATATGGGCAGTCGCAACTTTTCTCGCCCATGGGAAACAGTTGCTGGTGACGTAATGGGTTCGCTACCAGAGTCTACTTACGGTTATGAATATTTACTGGTGTTCCAAGACATGTTCACCAGGTGGGTAGAATGCATACCTATACGAAAGGCCAACGCTTAGACTATCATTAAAAACTTGAACGAAAGGGTTTTTCTACGGTTCGGAACACCAAGTTTTCTTTTCCGACAACGGAACAGAGTTTCGAAATAAAGCTATGAATAAATTCCTAGAGGAGCGGGGAGTACGCCATACGTACGCACCACCGTATCACCCTCAGCCTAACACCGTAGAACGTGCGAACCGCACGATTAAAACACTGATCAGAGAATATATCGAGGATCATCATAAAAACTGGGACGAACATATTGCAGAGGTCGCATTAGTTATAAACTAAACATCATAACCTTACGAAACAAATCATGTCGATAGGTCACATGTCAAACTATATCCCATTAAAATTTCAAGTGATTTTTTCAGTAAAAAATCGAAAACTGGAAAAAATGAGTTTTTTTTTTGTGCCTCAATTACGGAAGTAAAAAGGATTTATTGCACTTGAGATTTTGGGAAAAAGTAGATATTTTATGTGTCTTGGCTAAGTTCATTGCGCAGCTTTGAAACCCCTATGGTTCTTAAGATATCAAGTAAAGAGCTAAAATGTAAAAACTGATTTTTCTTAAAACTTTTTCTTCTTCTTATAGTGGTGTCGTTGCACGTCGTTAAAGTCCCTCCCTATTAATTTATGTCAAAATGATATATATATATATATATATATATATATATATATATATATATATACACATCAGTATGACATATAGTACATGAGTACTGCCAATCTTTGCGCAGATGGCTTGCTTAAACGCAGTAAAAATACCTTTTGGAAATATATTGAATTCAAATTATATTTCATTAACATATGTTGTATGTTTATTAAAACAATACATTTAAAATTTTTGAATTATAATTTTAAACTTTTACGACGATTTCATCCGTTTCAGATCCACAAAATTTGGAACCTGATAATTTGATTGATTTGGTACTCGGAGTTCTGATATACGACACTGTGTATGAATAATGCAAATAGTGAATCAACGTTCTAAAATAAGTGGTGTAGAGTAAAATATAAAGTCTCAAGACATTCACTTGTTTTTTTATTAGAAAAATCATCGTTGGAATTAAAATTGTTTATTTGAATTTAAATGTTTCATGTATTTTAACCGTGTCGTATATTTCTTTCAGATCTCTCGGAGTCTCATACTCGTCTGCTGTGGGTTGATTTTTTTTTCTTTAGCAGTAGCAATGGAGGATTTGGAATGTTTACTTTATTTTTCTCCGTTTGTAGATCTAACTTAGGTTTAAGAATGTTGTTTTGCTGTGTTTTGGTTGGGGTCGGGTTGAAGTAAATTAGAATTAGGTTTAGGCTTCCGGTGGTTGTAAACTATTACAAACAGATTGTAGATCAGTGCAGTGAAAGTAAATGCAGTAAAAATAAGAAAAATTGGAGCTTGTAATTTTTTTATCGTGTCAGTGAGGGTAGCTCTATTAATCTTTGAATTGATCGTGAAGTAAAAAAATAATTGTGGCATTGGTGATTCACTGATTTTTTTGATTATAGTATTGTCGGCGTAGGCATGACACTCGGGTTCAATATTCAAAATACCGTAGCCTTTGATGATGAAGTCTCCTCCAGGTCTGCCGTTGCATTCCAAATGTATCATTTGCTCGTTCGGAGTGGAGAAAATTCAGTCTCCCGAAGCTTGTAGTTGGCTCCAGAACGTAATTGTAGGGTTAATTTTAATGATGTTGCACGTCTCCCAGTGGATGTTTTGATTATCGGTTAGGATATCCAGTTCGCAGAAAGTCTTCCTTCGAATCGGCTTAGCGCTATTGCAGTAATAATGATGTTCAATAGGCACACAGTTGTCGATTTCAGTTTGGCTAAGTAAAGTATATTTTCCTTCTTCACCGGTTCTAGTGATAAACTCTGCAGTTGATTTATTGTTGCTGTTGATCCATCCTCTAGTAGTACTTCTACGGGAATTATTTTATATAATTCTTTTAGCTCGTTGTTGTAGAGAGGTAAGGTTAAAGTGAATTCGATAAATCGTTCCTTTTTTTGGCTATTATTTTGGCTAGTTTGCTGAATTCTTGTGAATGAATGTTGACATTTATTAACTTCAGTTGTGGTTTTCGGTGATTGATATGTTCCTTGAGTTTAGTAATCAAGTCGATAGGTATCAGAAGAGGGCTAATTAATCCATTTTTGGCTGCTTCGTTAATTTGTATTATTTATGGATGTATTATACAAGGATATGGAAATATCCTTGTATAATTTGATGTGAAAATCGATTGACATTTCGTTTGCGGTTATCCATGCTTCTGCTTGTTCTAGAAACTCAGTTGGTGTTTTTAGTGTCAAGTTGTACAACAGTTCTGCTCTTTCTTTCAATTAGCAGAGTTTTCCTTTTTGTCTAGCAATGCCATTGAACGTTAGATTAGATGCTGAATAAATGTCTTTATAGCTATACACACGCAGTCATGTGCCCCCGTGAAAGCCTCTCGCCGCTCGACTCTCTGGCCTGGCAGTCACAGATCGGCCCTTTAGCCTCTCCGCACTGAAAGTGACCTTCAAAATCCGTAGAATAAACTCCATACTGAGGTCGTGGCAGTCTAGGAATGGTTGTAAAATCTCCTAACCGTTGAGACGGTCCGCGAAGGGTCAGAGCGCGAACGCGAGGAATTCGTGATCCGATGTTAGTAAATCAGGAGACAAGCACATACGAAGAACGATGACGAACTCTGATCCACCCGGTAATATCTGTTGAGTGGACAAAAGCTTTCCCTATGCTCTGAAGTGGAAGACCCACCAGAGGAGAGCTGCTCGTGTGTTGAAGGGGGTGAGTAGGGTCTATTCACTACGCACGCCCCGCACGCTTAGGTAAACCACGCAGCTATTAGACTGATGTGTGAGGTCCTACCATCTCATCATAAATCTACGACCAGATGAGCCACCTAAGAACAGGGTAGTACCATCCTGCACCGATGACACAACTGATGGGGGGATGGGAGAGGATGTTCTAATAAAGGGTCAAAATTATTTATATTTTGCAAAGAGTTATTCATTTATTCTTTTAAGAAGTATTTGTGAGCGAAAGGCAGGGGGTAAGCGCTCACTTTCGAAACCTTGTTTAGTTTGCGAAAGTCGATGCATAATAGACGCTTCCCACTATTCCCCTTTTTCACCATCACGGCGGGACTAGTCTAGTCGCTAAACGAAGGCTCGATGATATCTGCTGCTAGAACTCCCTTACTTGAGAAAAGAGCATCTCTTCGACCTTTTTAGATACCGGATAGAATTCTGCTTATAACTCGAATAACTGTCACGCAAAAATTACGTTTATATTTATAACTCTAAGTTAATAAAATATACAAAGTTATCTTTATTTCTTAACAAAATTAAAACTACTTAGTACATATTTACATAAGATATTCTGTCGCGAACCGATTTTTCATATACTTCTACATTTAATTGCACAAACAATTTTCATAATCTGAGTTTAACAATTGCTATTTTTATTTTAAACGTTCAAAATACATTTACAAAATTTTACTCTCGATTCTATTACGCGTCCCGTCTAGTGGAAAAACATTTCAACCTCGGAAAAATCGAAGGATTCACGTTTCTTTTCTAAAATACCAAGAGGCCCTATAGTTCAACTTATAAAAACTCCGAGCCTAGCGCGCACGTGGGCTCTCGACTCGGCTAGTTGACACCCGAAATCTGTCCCCACCAACGATTCCACGCACGTTCGAACATGTGCTCGCTTTGTTCTACGACGCGATTCTCGCAACAACACTGCATTATTGTGACGTCACGCACACTTAAAACAAATGCATTTTAAATTCTGATAATCCGTATAATATTTCTTTGTCAAGTTTTACTAGAAAATTTTTAACTTTATGTTATTCATTTCTAATTTCAACCGATATTTTGCATACAACTTTCAATAATTATATTATTTATCGTAATCAATTTAGTTAACTTCTTCCTCTAACTAGACAATAAATTTATCAATGTAAACGCGATAATCTCTTAGGTACATTATATTAACATCTCAATATCAAATAACTAATTCAATAAATTTAATTTCATAAATGGCTATACTTTAAATATTCATATTGTTATGATCGGGTTCGGGTAATAAAAATAACAACACGTTATTTATAGAAAATCACTCTTGAACTCGGACTCTTTATTCAAACGTAAACACAATTGTTCTCAACAGCTGACAGAACCAGACTGAACATAAACAATAACATCCGCGACGACGTTGATCTCGTTGCTAAGGTCGATATGCGCGATTCTTGGTTTTCGAAACGCGCAACGTTCAGGCTCAGTCACAACATTGCCCTCCCCTTTTCAGATTGTCGTCACCACAATCAGAACCATCCATGTTTCAAGCGGGTTGATCCTCTTACAATCCAATGATGACTACAGGAACTGACATCAACATCCTCTACCTTGACCCATCCTAGGCATCAAGTTACCGAGCAATGCTTACAGACGTCATTCCAATCATCACTTAACAGGACTAAGACGGACCCGTCCCTTGAACAATCTACTTCAATCAACCTTCTTATTTTCGTTTGAGATTATAACCTAAACTAATACTTTACACCCACTGGACACTAACAATCAACACATAGACCTTAACCTATCGGATGTACCAGTCGCTATAGCAGAATTTTTGTGTTCATGTTTGTGTTAGAAATATTTGAACGACTTAGCTCAGTTAATCGACGTTCGAGATCCTGTTGTTTCCTTGTCCACTCTGACCGTTCTGCGAGTAATGCCTCGTTTGACCATTGCAGTCTCTCGATGTCTTCAACCAGGCGCTTCATTTTCTCCTCATAGTCCTCGCGAAGCCGTCTCTCGGACAGAAAATCCTGATCCCGTCGTCGAAGCTCGTCGGAAAGGTTTACTTCTTCCACAGAACGTTGAGATAAACGGACTTCTAAATCTTTTCGTTGAGCATGTTCGTTTTCTAGTTGTATCTTCAAGTTGTTTATTTCCTTAATAGCAGCCACCAGTGTTGGATTTGGAACATTAGTGTGTGTAGTGAGGATTCGGGTTTGTGAAGATTGTGTGTGTCCGAAAACATTTGTGTCCTCCAGATTCGTCTGTTCAAGATTCAATAAATCCACTTCTTCTCGTGAATCTTCAATGGGTTGTGCTGGTGCCTCCAACTTATGTGGTGTTCTTGGAAGCATCTTGCCAGATCGAAGATGCATAAAATAATCACTCAAAAACACTAGTATCCCGGACGAGCCCCCAAAATGTTATGATCGGGTTCGGGTAATAAAAATAACAACACGTTATTTATAGAAAATCACTCTTCAACTCGGACTCTTTAATCGAACATAAACACAATTGTTCTCAACAGCTGACAGAACGAGACTGAACATAAACAATAACATCCGCGACGTCGTTGAACTCGTTGCTAAGGTCGCTATGCGCGATTCTTGATGATCGAATCGCGCAACGTACAGGTTCGGTCACAACAATATCATGCTTGAAAAAATCTCTACATAAAAATGAATCGCAAAATTTCAATATATTTCTGCCGGTTATTTCAAAAAGAATAATTCATACATTAGACTGAATCATAACAAATCGCGAGCAAATTCTACTCTCACGTAACTACGTTATCAAAACTTACTGCCTGAGACAAAAGATTTCATACAAAATATCTTCGCGTATTTCTATGTCCAACAAATGCACAAATTCTTATCTTTACATCCAGCGTGTAATTTTCCAAAGCTGCTAGCCTTATCTGGAATCCGCTGTAAGGTATCCATTTGATCGTCCATTGAAAAATAGTCGCATAGAATCAATACTTCGATACGTCTTTGTCTCGCCTTTGTCCTCTGCATCTTTTTCTCATGTCCACGCGTTGTCAAATTTTCATCCCAATTAAAATATTTCTTCTTCCTCTCAATAGGCTGCATCCATTGCTTGATGATCTTCTTAATTCTCTTGCAATTTTGTCGTCACACATGCCGTATAGCTTTATTTAAATAAACTATCGCTTTTCCCGTAATCTAAATTATCCAGTAAAAATAGTTCCCGGGTTTTGGCACCAAAAATTGTATGGGACAAGACTACATTGAGGTTCAAAAATAAACTGTAAAATCATTGTTGATCAAATATTATGACTTATTGAAATCTCCTAACGATCAGGTCCTGGTGTGACCTTTTTTCACAAGTTGTCGCCGAAAACTGACGCTCTACTCATTAAACGCCCCTGAAAACTTGGGCCCGCTAAAACAAAGATGCTTTCCCGAGGACTACCGAAGGGACTCGAAGCAGTGCGCGCGCTTCTCTATATATATAGCTATACACACGCAGTCGTGTGCCCGCGTGAACGCCTCTCGCCACTCGACTTTCTGGCCTGGCAGTCACAGATCGGCCCTTTAGTCTCTCCGCACTGAAACGGACCTTCAAAATCCGTGGAGTAAACTGCCTACTGAGGTCGTGGCAGTCTAGAAATGATTATAAAACCACTCCTAACCGTATTGTCCTGAAGCCACGAATCGCCTTGTCGATTCGCGCATATGAGAGCCAAATGACGGAGAAACGTTCGCTAAAACCACTAATAGGTAGAATATATTATTAATAAAGAATAAATACGCCGCACTTGCTATTATCCCTATTGCCAAAATGTCGTCACTCCTGTGAGCAACTATCATGTGAAAGAGAAGTGACAGGAAGTTATAAAAACTACAAAAACAAGCGAAGTTGAATTCAAATATTTTAGTTCTGTTCAGGACACGAAACTGTTAACCTCGTGCCTGATTATACGACGTACATAACAGTTTTACATCTGAACAAAAATAAAATATTTGAATTCAGCTTCGTTCGTTTTTCTAGTTCTTATAACTCCCTATCACTTCCTTTTCACATGATAGTTGCTCACAGGAGTGACGACATTTTGGTGCCGAAACCCGAGAAGTCAGCGCGCGTCCTAGCGCTGCCGATGCTGTTGATCGATGCGGTGCGCATGCCTTCGCTACCACTGTTCTGCGGGAAGTCGACGCGCGTCCTAGCGCTGCTGATGCTGTTGATCGATGCTGCGCGCATGCCTCCGCTATCGCTGTTATCCTGGAGGAAGACAACGCGCGCTTTTGCGCTGCCGCTGTCGTCCTAGAAAGAGACATGCGCTTACGCCCTGCCGATGCAGTTGAAGGAGGCATGCGCGCCGCTGTCGAATTGGAAGGTTGCGCATTTTTCGACGCTACCGCTGCAGAAAGGGCTCACGCTGACTTGCCTGCAGATAATCAGTTCCGGCCCTGCGCCGGCGCTTGTCATTTCACAGACCTGAAAATTGGCGAATTCTCTCGCCTATTTTGGTAACAAATGGGCACATGACTGCGTGTGTATAGCTATAAATATAGAGGAGCGCGCGCACTGCTTCGAGTCCCTTCGGCAGTCCTCGGAAAAGCGCTTTTGTTTTAGCGGGCCCAAGTTTTCAGGGGCGTTTAATGAGTAGAGCGTCAGTTCTCGGCGGCAACTTATGAAAGAAAGTCACACCAGGACCTGATCGTTAGGAGATTTCAATAATGTCATAATATCTGATCAACAATTATTTCACAGTTTATTTTTGAACCTTAATGTAGTCTTGTCCCATACATTATGCATTGTTGTTGTTTTTTTCAGACTCATCAATATATGACTCTCTGGTTGAGCGTACTGGAGGTGTTGGATGCAAAACGCAATTTATAAGGTTAATTCACAATCATTACCTTCGTCTTGTTTTTCAGCTGACTCTGGCTCATTTTTAAACGGGCGTGGACACATTAAGCACAGTAATATTATTATTATGCTCATGCAAATGGTTATAACTATGCTTGATCCAAGCGTGCCATATGTCATTTATGAATGAATGCTTTGATAATCTTGTTGTGCTTTGATAATTGTGCTCTAAGCTGGGATATCCGGAAATATAATGTATGATTGATGTTTTTTAATTTTAGGTAAATATATGAACTCGAATATTGTACCCAGGTTTCTCAAACCCGTTAATGTTGCATGATCTTGACATGCAGTACATCGTGGTTGAATTTTTAAAATTCCTACTCCTTGAGCCTTCTCTAGTTCGTGTGCTCCTCCAGAGCACAGGATTTGTATAGTAGTTGGATTAGGTAGTGAATATAACCATGAGTCTATTGAATCTAGGTAAACCCAATGAGTGATATGTCCAGGTAAGTAACTAATGCTGCATTTTTTAAAATTTTCTAAATTTGGTTGATTTAATAACAAATATTCGCACGCCATATCTTCGTCAGCTTCGTTGGCCATGAGTGCAAATTCTGTGATACTGTGTATGTTTGCATTTTTGCAAGCTTTGTTCAGTTAGGAAACTGTATGCTTGCTTATCATGGTTGAGCGCGATCTATGGTGCTTAAGGAGTAATGTAGGCAGTATCTTTATTATTATCTGTGGATTGAGGGATTGGTATGTCATGCATTTTGTATTACTCTGTGGGAAATTTATTTAGTAATGGAATAGTAATTTCTATTATGAATTTATGTTTCCTAAATCCCGTTATAGTTGAGGCAATATAGATCAATTTATTTGTGTGCGCATGCTCAATTGGTATCGGAAACTCGTATTCTGAATGTGAATCTACGATTTGTCTAATTATCTGTTGCAATTTGCTAGTAGTTAATACTGAGGGGTGGAGATGTCCTACTCTCGCGGCTCATACTGATTCGAGGATTGTTTTGTAGGTTTCTTAATAAATGGTTAGGGCTGACTCTATTTCGCTAATAGTATCAGAGTATTCGCGTGTAAATTTTGATCTTTGCCACATGCTTTTCATATCGTCTATTTCTTTAGTCGTGTTGATGACACCGTGTAGTGTAGCGTTCATAGTTAATTGTGAGTGCTTCAATTCTTCTATCGAGGAAATTTCGTGTTGTACCAAATAATTATTTTCTTGTGCTATTTTTGCTAATTTTGTTTCTCCCTTAAACAATTGTTGTATTTGATTTGCCAGATATTCGCCATCGCTCTTCGATAGAGTTCCAAACAAAGATTTGCTTAGACTACCTATGAATTCAAAGGGCGCGCTGCGACGCCGTGTGGATGGTGGAATTGGCAATTCAGTTGGTTCTAAAGGCTCAACTTCCGCGATAGCGTCAAGCATATTTTCATATAAATTTGTTGTCATTTTATTTTTTGTTTCTACGTAATTTAATGTTTTGGTTAGTACTTTGCAAAAATATGGATGAGGCTTGCAAGAATACCTTATGGTTTGTATTGTGTGATTCATAAATGTAGTATTTAACTACAAAGGTGAAATATCTAGGAAAATTGCTACCTATCAGTCTGCTTGCAGGTAATGCATGTTGTCCAATCTTTCAAAATAAATGCCCAGGTTTTCTGTCAATTCTTGGAGTACCTTTTCAGGAAGGCGCATCCAAGATTAGCCAGGATTAACAGTGCTAAAGCCCTACGTCTCATCTGTAACAAAAGCAGGTTTCATTTTATCCATATTTTTCAGTATTCTTTCTCCGTTATCATCTTCGATTGACAACGTTGTTTTTCTCTAGTGCGTCGTCTATCCCAAATGGGCCTTTATACATTTTATCTAATTTATTAATCCTCGGTTCCTTAATGACATAAACAAGATCATTGGGCTTGTAATTGCTTATATTCGCCCGTCGATCTTAGTAATGTTTGGATTTATGTTTGGAATTAATTAATGATTGGCTTGCAAATTTTCGGATATCATTCATTCTTGTGACTAAATCAGTCATGTAGGTTGTGTAGGTTTCGTTTTTGTTGTCTGGGAAAGATGTTGGTGTTCTTGCAGGTTTGCCAAATATTAATTCGTACGGTTTAGAGTTTGTGGATTCGTGGACATTAGTGTTATAAGAGAATATCGCAAATGACAATACCTTATCCCAATCTTCTAAATCATCTAAGTATTAGCGATTGTATTCAACTAATACTAAATGGCTTCTTTCAAGGCTTCCGTTGGATTAAGGATGATAGCCAGATGTAGTTACCTGTTTGATTTTGAAAATTTGCCGATTAGAGCTGGAACTTTATCGGATAGTATGATGCGTGGTGACCCATACAAGATAACATGTCGTGCTAGTGCATCAGCAATGGTTTTAGCCTTCATGTTCGGTATAGGTACAGCTATGCAGTACTTTGTTAAGTTGTCTTGTACTGTTAGGATATGTTTATTTCCGTCAGAGGTAGGAGGAAGTGGTCCGACAGTGTCTGTCGATACCTTATCGAATGGGTCAATAAGTCTATCAGTGATAATCATGGGTTCTTTATTTTTAATTCTAACCAGATTGAGTTCTTGGCATTTTGTACAGTTTCTTATATATTCTGTTATGTCAGCTTTTATGCCGTCCCAATAAAATTTTTCTCTGATACGTCGATACGTTTTTGTAATTCCTTTGTAATCTCCTACGACACTATCGTGGTATTCTGCGAATATGCTTTCTCGGATGTCTTCACTAGGTATGGTGGTATGGTAGAGGTTTCGTAGCATACATAGATTGTGCAGTCATAATTCTTAAGACATCGTTAAGAGTGTCCAAGAAGGTAGAGAATGTTAATTTATCAGTATGGTCATATTGTTTTGAAACTCGAATACTTTTGATGTTATGTCCCGTGATTGTGGTGGCTAAAGTTGTTAAAACCTCCTTTAAATCAGATACTGTAACCTCATCGGAATGCTTTTGGATAAGTATAGTTGTTAATATTTTTATGGACGTTTTAGGTGTTATTATTACTCGTCCTCGTCTTGGTTTAATTTGTTTAATCTCATTTTTATCTATTATTCCCAAGTCCAAAAGTAGTTTAGAAACTTGTGTAGTATATTCGCAATCGGCAGAGGTAAAGTGTAAGATATTATCTTTACTAGACGTAAGTGCTTGGTTTATTAACTTTCCCTTTACTTTGCTGTGTGGTTGTTTACGAAAGTCAGGGTAGAAAAGTGCCGGTGGTATGGTGTCCGAAGCACGCACTGGAGGCGGATTTACTTCTTCATCGGTCTCCGTATTCGATTCGTCAGACTCGTTAGTTTCTTCGATAACTGTCGAAAGGTTATTCGATCTGTCTCGTCCTGATTCTTGATCATTGTCTTTGTCACTAGTTTTTTCTAGCAGTATATCATTCTCTACTGGGGTAGAACGTGCTAAGGGGTTATGATGAAGTAAGCTACGTAATTTACTTTGTCCAGTGTCCCACCAGTAATCGTTAGAGCTGGAGTAACTATCATCAGAAGATTCAGATGGTGGTTGGACTACCTTTACCTTAGTGTTTTGCCCTCGTTTGGGCGACTCTTTCTCCGTTTCTTCTTCTGATGATGTTGGTGGTTTAGTAATAGGTGGCCTTACCGTTACTAGACTTGGAAAACCGCTATTGCGAGCTCTCGGTCTTACGGTAGTAAGTATCTTCCGCTTCTGGAGAGTCTTGAGAGGTGACCTTCTTCCTTAATTCCAACGTTCGTATAGGCTTAGGAGCATTGTTATCCACTATTGGCTTACACTTAGTATTGTTAGTCGTGCTGGTGGAAGGTTGTGATCGCACAATAATATTAGATGTTTTAATGTTATCTTTACTACGTACTGTTTTTGGTTTTGGTAGGGTAATTGTTTTTTTTATTAATCACAGGAGTTTTTGATGCAGTTTTCTTTGTTATATTTGAGGATGTTTTAGAGATCGTTCCTTTGTTAGTGGATGTAGTAGGTGTAGCCACTTTTTGTGGCTGCTTATCGTCTTGTTAGAATTCTTTTAGCAATTTTATTGCCGGGTACATCGCTATTTGAATCCAGAGGCTGTACTTCTCTTACTTCTAACCTAAACCTTCGTCCTGGATTCGGTGCGGTTGCCGTTTGTGCTTTTAGATTGAGTTTTGCTGGAGATGATGTAGGCAATGCTACTGCAATTTTTATCACTGGATTTCGTGATAGAGCATCTGCGTTAACATTTAGACGTCCTGGTTTATACAAAAAATTATATTGATATTCCCTCAATCGAGTTCTTCATCTGATTAGTCGTTGTATAGGCGGCTTAACGGAATCTATCCACTTTAGTGGTTCGTGATCACTAATTAACGTAAATTCTTGTCCGTTTAAATAAAGGGCGAAAATGAAGTATTGCATAAATTACTGCTAGGCACTCCTTTTCTGTAGTTGTGTAGTTTCTTTTGGCCGGTTTCATGATATGAGACATAGGCGATTGGCCGATCTTATCCTATCTTTCCTTGGCTGAACACAGCTCCAACTGCGTAATCACTTGCATCTGTCGTTAAGATGGTTTTTCGAAGTCTGGATATTGCAAAACTGGAGCAGAGCAAAGGGCTTGTTTTAGATCTTCAAAACTCCTCTTGTGTTCATTGCCCAAATTAAAATCCACTGTTTTTTGTAATGAATCAAATAAAGGTTTTGCTCTTTTTGAGAAACCTTCTATAAACTGTCGATAATAACCTGCTAGTCCTAGAAACTGTCTTATATTCTTTTGATTTCTAGGTACTGGAAAATTTCTTACAGCTTCGGTTTTCTTCCGATCCAGGTTTACTCCTTCTTTAGTGATTATGTGGCCAAGATAGTGTACTTCTTTTGCCAAAAATTCGCATTTGTCGGGTTGTAAGGACAAAGTAGCGTTTTCCAGACGCTGGAAAAATAGTCAAACCTTTTTTTCATGTTCTTCTAAATTTGACGCATATATAATTACGTCATCCAGATAAACCAATAATTCGACGTCCTGTAACCCCAATAAGACTAAATTCATTAATCTTTGGAAGGTAGCAGGTGCGTTTCTTAATCCAAACGGCATTCTAGTATATTCGTATGGCCTGTGGTAGAGCTAAAAGCAGTTTTGTGTTGATCCTTTGGGTACATTCTCACCTGGTGATAACCACTTGCAAGATCAAACGTACTGAAATATTTAGCACCTCCTAGTTGATCCAAAATATCGTTTATTTGCGGAAGCGGATGTGCATCTGGCTTTGTAACAGCATTTAGTTCTCTATAGTCAATCACCATTCTCACCTGTCTTTCTCCCTTTGAGTTGGGCTTCTTGGGCACAATTAATACCGGACTATTATAAGGAGACATTGAATGTGCTAGTTCAACAGTGAATATTATCATACGGTGGTAAAATGTGGCACATCTGACGCTGTTTGTACTTAATGACCAATAATTCATCTTCCTAGTAGTCAAGATTGATTTGTTTGTCTGAATCAAGTACTTCTAAATTTTTAATTCTATAAATAAGTGATTCTAGTTCAATACGTGAAATTTCGCGAAAAGGTGGTGTCATATTGTCGGGTATCATTTAATCGCGGTGGCAATACAGTATGCTGTAATATTATCAACGGTAGTATCCAGAATTTCGGATTCAAGTTTAGACTCATACAGCCACTCATACATCGGAGGATATAAAAATAATTCCTTTAATATCGGGAGTTATCTATTGTATAATTATGCATGGTGTGACTTTTGTTGTTAATGTCGTTTATAACAGTCGTAACGGTAAGGATTGGTAGTGGAAGCACTAATCCAATGTGTACAAATTTCCTTTCTACAGCCACCAACGGTTTACTGTTGAGTGTCCGTATTTCTATATGATACGTTAATAAAAAAAATGTTAATGTAAAAATGTTTCTATTTTCTATGAATGTATCGGTACTATAGTGATATTGAGTCGATTTATTTAGTGCTCGAAGTTACGTGGAGTCCCTGTAACATTAGTTTTATTTCGTCATTACGGATTTCCAAAACAGCAATATAAAAATTTTTCCTTCGCTGTTTTGGGATTTCAAGTACTTTTGCTAATTTTCTTAAATACCTGTTAACATTGACACCTTTGGCTTTGGACATTTGCTTTTACACTTTAGGGCTGCTTTTGTACATGAACATTAAAAATTATCTTCCCTCTTTTTTTGTAAGATGCTGACTCTATATCGGTCTGCTTTTACGCTTATGCCGATTACTATATATACTAGGCTGTTTTTACGCTTATGCTAGTATATGCGCAGAAGAAGATTTTTGAGCATTTTGATAGTGCTAAGCGATTGTTGAAATTAAAGGTTTCGTAAGTATTTTATAAATGAAATAGTTGATTTTTTTTTCAACACAGCGAAAAAGAATGCTTTATTATTTTTATCGGAAAATGCGAATAGTACGCTTCCCTGGCTCCTCACTATCTGGGGACTTCCGAGTATGCATGTACACTATTCTAATGGTATCCGTGAGTGCCAGCGTAAATGTCCATGCTTATGCTTTGAATGCTTATACGTATTAATATTCATATGTATATTTACTAACTACTTAATTTAGAAAATATGAATTATTTCTAATTAAGGCGTGGAATTTTGATTGGGAAGGAATAGGATTCACTTCGCGCGTTTAGAGGGAAACAATGAATTTTTGTTTTGATTCTAAACTGTTTATTCAATTTCTTAACGAATAGCTCTGTATTTGTAAATAAAATAATAAAATTAAATTTCTTTTTTTTTAATTATAATTCTCAAAAATTTGGTAGATTTCAAATAAAACAATGAGAAAAATTATTTTCGGATCAATCCCACCGCTGTCACACGAAAAATAATAGCTGTGAATTATCGTTTGTGTAATTCAACAAATAGTAACCGGGAACGTTCTTAGTTATATTATCACACGCCGAGCGGTTGCACGTATAAGCAGAAATGCGTGGCCAGGGCAGAGGCAGGGACTGAGTATTAAGATACGGTGCCTCCTATACAGGAGTTAAAATAATTTTATATATTTATTTGAAACTCTTACCTTTAGGTCGTGTATGGGTTGAAATCAAGAACAATCGACAGCCAATATCCATGGGAAAAAATCAATTTATTCAGGATTTATCTTAATACACTGGTTCGTACAATAGTTATGTTGTCTCTAGTAAATCGCGCATTATAGGCCGATGGAGGGCAAGATTCGCAAATACTTTACAACTAGTCACAATCGAAGCGAAAACTTAGTACTTAGGCGCGTTAGACGCGACTCGAAGCGGGCTGGTTCTGACCTGTGTCTCGATGTATGGGACAAGACTACATTAAGGTTAAAAAATAAACTGTGGAATCATTGTTGATCGCACTTCGCGATCGCTTTGATATTACCTGACGCTCGCGCTGCGCGCTTGCCCGATCCACTGACGCTTGCGCTTCGCGCTCGCCTCAATATTGCAAAGCGCGAGGATCAGGCAATTAATTAAAGCTTTTGGGCCAGATAGGGCGTGTCACACCGAAATTGTTATTAAAATATATGCAATAAAAATCGTTTCTAGAGTTGTTGTTTATGTATAAGCGTTTTGAAAAAATGTTTGTAACGGTACAAAGTTATGTTTTGAAAATGCCTACAACTTTTACGTTCAACGTTTTTATATAAAATGCATAGCTTCGAAGTTTTATTATAAATACTAGTTTATTGCTATAAAAAAATCGGTTTTTGCCTGTTAACTCGAATTTTAAGCATTTTCACGCTTAAGTGTCAATAAGAAAAAGTTGTATTTCCTTGAAATCTACAACTTTTTCCCTTTAACTTTTTTTTGTAGATGCATAGAATTTGAGTTAGAGCCAAAAAACCGTTTTTAGCGATTTGTGGATGTGACCGCATTCTGCGTATACATACATGATCAAGCCCAAAATAAATTTAGCACATTACTATTATAAGAGGAGTTTTCACACAAATTTTTAGCCCGATTGATTAAAGTGTCTCAGAGATAATGGTGTAACACTAAAATTTTTATTCAAAAAACACGCAAAAATTGAACAAATTGTGCCCACATTTCAAAGAAACGTAGAGAATCGGGATAAAAAAAATTAATTATTAGGTTTGTACAAGAGGAGCCTTATTGCACTTGAGATTTTGGGAAAAAGTAGATATTTTATGTGTTTTGGCTAAGTTTATTGTACAGCTTTCAAACCCCTATGGTTCGTAAGATATCAAGGTTTCAATTTTTTTTGAAAATTTTTTGATTTCTTATATCTCTAAAACAATGTAGTCAAATGCTTCAAAATTTTATTTGGTGATTCACTATAAAAAAGCTATCTGCTGTTAAAATTTTAAACGATTCCATCAAGCGGTTTTCAACTAAAGAGCTAAAATGTAAAAATCATTTTCTTGAAAATTGCGCGAGCGACCTATCTAATGAATAACCTGCTGTTTTGATGGTTAGGTTGGTTAGGAACACATGTAAACATGCGTGAATTTCTGTGAAAAAAAATTGACGACAGTGTTCGTATTCTATAATAAGAAAACAGAGGGGTCTCCATATATATATATATATATATACTATATATATATATATATATATATATATATATATATATATATATATATATATATATATATATATATATATATATATATATATATATATATATATAGGTGATTCTCTATCAAATCAAAATTTTTTTATCTTTTTCAACTGACGGTAAATATGTTCCAGAAACAATTTCCAATGCACCTGAATTGTTTCAGATTTTCAAATTACTTTTTACCAAAATGGTTGGGAGCCAAAGATGTCAATTTTGTCAATTTTTAGGTTTTCAGTACAATTTAATTAATTCTCAAAACAACTCCTATATTGAAAATAGGCAAAAAATTCGAGTGTGAGCGCCAATAAGGCATGTCAAGTTTTTAGATCTAAAATAAATTTTGAATTATGCGAATATACATGAGGTTTTGGCGTGAGATCTCATGTGAGAATTCATCAGAAATCTTATGTGCGATTTACAATAAGGAAATTTATCGTGACTTCGTAGAATGAAGTAAAATTATGGATTTTATATAAGTTACAGACATAAGTTTGTAGGTTGTTTGTTTTTAAATTATATTACAATTTTACCTTGCGCAACATTGCCTTTGTAATATTCAAATAAAGATAAACCCATAATAAAAATAAATCAGAGTCGTTCAACCTGGTAAAATAGTCGCCTCATGGTTTATAAATACTAAAACCGCATGCTGAATTTAAAGATAGTTTCAAGCCCTAATATTATAAGACAGACCAGCAATATTTTGCGGACTAGTCTATCTATACAAATAGTGGAAAATATTTATATTACGATACAATTTTTGATATTGCAACTGAAAAATTCATATAAGATTGAAAACTATAGAATAAGTGTTGATCGATGATAATATTTTTTCGTTTTGCTTACACATAAGAATGAAGAAAAGTAATTTAAAAATAAAAATGTTGGAGGGGTGCCAGTCAATTCCCAGCTTTGACTTGTAAATATGATCTGAATATTTCTAATGTGTTATTTATTTTAATGTTGAGAAATAATAAAAGTTTGTTTAGAGGGATATATACAAATGACTATAAAACGACGCCAAACATACTTGAAAGAAAAATACTTTACACAAATTTATTTTCCTACACGGAAAAATTTTGCCCAGATATTTTTAACATAAGAATTAATTTTACTTCACTGCAAAACTTCTAAGCATTGCTGTAATAATGATATAACAATAACTTATATGCTTGTGTAGAGTTTTGCAGTGGAGTAAAATTAATTCTTGTGTTGAAAATATATACGTAGAATTGTGACCTGGGCTCGAACTCAAGCTCTTTGGTTTTAAACCCTGTCAAAAATATTTACATCAAATTTTACATAAAATTTTATATAAAAATTTTGAACTATCGCATATAAAATTTCAAATGGACGAATAAAATTGTAAAACTTTACGTAATATTTCACATAAAATTTTACATCTTTACGTACAATTATACGTCAAATTTTACGCAAAGTTTTACAATTTAATTGATTTATGTAAAATTGTACACGTAAACGTTCTAAATTATTACACAAAATTTGATGTAAAATTTGTTGTAAATATTTTTAACAGGGAAGACTTATCTCTATTCATACAGCTAAATTTTCTGCTCGAAAACGCACTATAACATCCGCAAGGATTCTCAAGCTTAAATTATACGTATATATGTGTGCCAATTTAAGGCTGAGTACTAAATGCTCGAGTCCTAGAAGTCGACAATTTATTTTAGAGGCTATAACTACGTACCAGACCAATTAATTTAGTTACTTAAATCATTGAATGCATGAAAATGCCCGCCTATTGCTTGCCAAACTTTTTGCCAGACAGGTTAAATACTCGCTAATATAAATTTGACATAGGAAAAATAAACGAAGAGCCGCATCTGTTCAACATTATTCACTCAATTTCCAGGGGCGATCGGGAAATACATATTACTAAATGCATCAGAAAAAAGTTTGAATTTGTGTGCTGATAAGTTAAAAATTGTTGTTCGGGTTGAAGTTATCTTTACGCTTTAACATATTTCGATTATTTTTTAAAAACTAGCGATTTTTCACTTTTTCAACATCCCTACAATATACGCCAAGCAGTCAATTTCAATTATCCAAAGTTTTACCTATTAGAATATATATATATATATATATATATATATATATATATATATGTGTGTGTGCGTGTGTGTGTGTGTGTGTGATTTTCTATGATATCGGAGATAAAAATTTTACTTTTTGCTTATACTGTGTATATATATTCTATACGTTGTACCTGACTCCCAAAAAAAAATTTCAGCGTCATTCCTTCATTTAGCTTTGAGTTCTAGCTGGTAAAAGTTGAGGTTTCAAGCAATTTTTGCATTTTTTGTCTATTTTTAATGATTTAAAGCTCATAAGGGATGCAATTTTAACTAAAACTATCCAGATAGTTTTTATGTGAAATTTTCTGAATTTTTTAATACAAATACTTTTAAAGCCCTATATATATCTTAAGGCTACCTTATTTGTATTTTAAACCTTAAAATATGAAAATCTGAATGTTTGATCCAGACTCTGACAACCTCAATACAGTAAAAGATACCTTTTTATAGTAAAAAGTAGCTGTAAAGTTTCAGAATGGGCCTGACCTTCTACTAGAAGTTATGTAGAAAACAAACATGATATAATGGCTAATAAGTAGTTTAACATACAAATTTGACGCTTATAACCTAGTAGATTTGATGTATCGGTTTATAGTTACAAATATTTTTACGAAAATCGAGAAAAAGTAAATATATTATGTCTCTTCAATTACAAAAATTAACTTAATTATCCACTGACTTTGAAAAATTATGATCGAGTGCATGATGTATGTTCTAATTTTTTGCAAGAGATACAAATATATTTACGATTTCTTGACTTCGGTAAGAATATTTGTAACAATAAAATCAAGTTCTTTCATTGCAAGATCCCGTACAAGTTTTGCAAAAAATTATAAAATTTATTAAAAACTGAATTTTGTTGAATAAAATTTTAGATTTTACGCGAGTATATCGCGCTCTCCCACTCTTCATTTTAACGCTCCGAGCCAAAGCTGAGCTCATACAGCAGCGCCATGAGCCAGCTAGCAGCGGCAGCAGAAGCAGTGATAGAGCGAGGAGAGCGCGCAACACGCGCGTATACCTGTATAAAGAGCAGTGGCGCGAAAGAAGGAGTAGCGAGCACCAGCGGTGCGGTGCGCGCATCAGAATATGTTGTTGTGAATGATGTATGTAGACATCGTTTGCGCATAAGTAAGCTAGCCTAGTTTAACTAGGTAGGGGATATGCGCCCATAACTTTTGATTAAGGCCATAAAAGTTGCTGAAACTGTAGGATTTATTGCAAAATAACAAAATAAGAGGCCAAATCGTTAAAGCTGTTGATCGTGACATATGCATCTATTCCAAGTTCAAAAAACCAATCAATATTCCGTATATAAGCAAACATATTGATTCTATGACTTATTTTTCCAAATGATGGATTTGGGTGGATGCCGAACATGAAATGTACTCACAATAAAAGTCATATATCGACGCTCGAATTATGTAACCACAAATTTAGTATTAGGAATGATTTTAACCCATTTATAAATTTAGAAAAATTAACACAACAATATATCGTAGAAGCTTGGGTAAAAGTTGAAGGATCTAGACTTTATTATTTCAAGAAGAACCAACATATTTTACGAACGGATTTATATAAAGGAGTAATGGATTATTTAAGTAAAAAAATAGCAATGAAAATTTAAAAATTGATAAAATGGTTGTTTTGCCATCAACATTCTCAGGAAGTCCACGATCATTGAAGCAAAATTTCATTGATTTAATGACAATCGTTCAAAAGCTTGGTAAACAAGATTTATTTATTACGATTACATGTAATTTTTAATGGAAAGAAATTGTCGGAAATGTATGTTTATGTGAAGATAGACCGGGTATTGTAGCTAGCGATTTTCGTCAGAAAATAAAATAATGTTTAGAATTACTAGTTAAAAAAGTTTGGAAAATGTATTTCATATACGTACGTTTATGAGTTTAGTTCTAAAAATAAAATCAATACTGAAGAACAAGTAGATAAATTAATTAGTGCAGAAATACCTGATGAAAATAAACAACCAAGGTTATGTTATTTAGTACGACAATTTATGTTACATGGACCATGTGGTGGACCATAAAACTATTAATAGACAAAACGAATTTTAGCACAATATTCAACATAACAAAGAAAAAATGATGGAAAACTAATTACGTTTAAAGGAAATACGAAAAATAAATTATATGCAGATAATAGATCAGTTATTTCTTATAATCCATTTTTGTTACTAAAACTCAACTGTCACATTAATGTAGAAGTATGTTCAACCGTTCAGTGTGTGAAATATTTTATTAAATATTGTTATAAAGGCCATGATTGTGAATTTATAAAAATGATTAATATTCGTATTAAATCTAGTTCTGATAATAACGTTGACAAGGAAAATGATTTCTACGATTATGATGGAATAAAACAATATATTAATACACGATATTTCAGCCCACTAGTGTCATTCTATAGATTATTGGAATATCCAATGCATGAATTATCCCACGTTATATTGTACAGATTAGTAGTTTATCTTATTAATGAACAGTATGTATTTTTTAAAGAAGGATGTGAAGATCAGTTGATTAACAAAAATTTAAATACAACATTAACTGCATAGTTTATATTTAATCAGACTGATCCAAATGCAAGACAATATTTTTACACAGATGTTCCATACCATTATGTATTTAATGAAATTAAGAAAGAACGGACTGCAAGAAAAAGATTTTACAAACCAGTTTTTGCAAGGATGTATTCCGTTAATACAAAAAATATAAGAAGATTTCATTTTAAATTACTATTATCACATGCTAAAAAAGCTAAATCTTTTAAAGATATACGAGTAGTTGATAATATTATATATTTGTCTTTAAGGGACGAATACACCTTAAATAGTCAAAAAATGAAAAATTCAATTTTTTGTATATATTTTTCCCAAATTGTTGAAGAAATGAATTAAACTATTAAATATATTCAGGTATAATATAAGAAACATAAAACCATGTTTATATGTGCCATATTATCAGGTATGACATTTCTTCGAAGGCCAAAATTCAGAATTTCCTTTTTTCAGCTACCGCAGACTTACTTAAGATTTAGGCTTCGAAAGGCACTTTTATACTGATAGACATGCTTTAAACACATATAGTTTTCAGATGAGTGTGGGGTTTTACAAAAAAAATATTATTTAAAAAAGTTGTCTTTATTTTGGATATTAACATAAAATTTGTTACTTTTCAAAATGTTTAATGCATGCGGGCGCTCGCTCTCGATTTTGCCACTCACGATCCAGCACTAGACAGGTAGTTTTGACTTGGCGATGACAGATAGGATCGTATACTTAGAATGCACCAATAATCTCTCGTGTTCACTCATTACCTCGGTATTTTTGCAGCAACCGTGAGCTTAATACCGCACGGAGTACAAAACCATCGACCCTCACACGTAAAATTTTCTGGTGCTAAGTGTGGGGTTTTGTTCGCAAAATATACGGGAGTTATTTAACACCGCGATAGAGATAGATTACTCGGTTATAATTTCAATCCAATAGATGGGAAGGAAAGATGAACCTTGCCTGTGTACTCGTAATTGCAGTTACCTTAAGTCAAGAAAATTTTAATTAAAAACTAACAATTATACCCTAGGATTAACACCAGTGAGAACTTCTCGGTTCGGATAACTAACAACTAACTCAAAACGCTCTAAAATATCAAATTCCATGGTCTTAGATACCGTGATAAAATACAAAATATGGCAGAATTGAATCCATCTGATTATAAAATGTCGAACTTTAATGAACATAATGGTCTTGAAACACAGAACATATTCACACGCGAGGCTAACGTCCCGACACTTTTCAAAGACGTTTGCAAGAATTCGAGATGTCAGCGAAACCGGCGTTACTTCTGCACACTCGATTAACAATCGCATTGCAACTCGTGAACGTGGTCATTGCATACCCGTCAAGGAGAATGATCGATACTGCAATAAGTCACATATATATAGGAATAGTACAGCAAGAAAGGTTAATCCCAACCAATTAAATACAATTGTTAAAGGTCGCGAAAGAACACCTACTGCAAGTCCGAGACAAAATAGAACTTTTGGAAACAAATGACAAAACGTCGCAACAATCTAACCTCCATGTTACACATAATAAGAGAACGACCCCCAATTGTAAAACATTAAATGAAAACGACCCATTCGCGTTCGATATCGAGGAAGAAAAATTAGACGCCTGTGTTACAGGCCAAAAGCCAACTATTCGCGAAAACATGTGTATCGGCCTAAATTTCGGTGCTCTAGACACAGAAAATGACATCTACGACAAAAAACCAATCTTTGCCTCAGCTCGAAACGATAGAGTTAGCTTGATCGACACGAGAGATGACTCCAACGACGCACCTCATACCAAACAGCTACCCGCCGATAGACATCTTCACTAATCGCTGTTAGGCTAATTACCCGATCCTAAAAATCATGGACTACCATCTATCGGTAATTTTTTTGATAAGCTTGACGCAGAGCAACAACCTGGGCCGCAACCGGAAGAATCCGATTTTATAGAGCAATACGAACAGTTCAAAAAACGCATGCATGATGAAGTACACGAGGACTTAAATTCAAAACCGTCTCCTAATCCGATTATTCAACACACACAAACCGTACAACAGCATAGAGACCGCTCTCGGGACGGAGGTTGGATGTTCTTGCTACACCAAGCATTAAACACAATCCCTTATTACGACGGAAATCCAGACATGCTATGTGTGCACTATTTTGTCGCGTAGTTCGCTACGTCATTCACAAATTCGACCATAAATCCGAACGCTGGGTACTTAACTCGTTGGCATCGAAGTTTCGGGGACGTGCTGCTGACGGCTACACTTCGCGCCTGACGGAGACGGAGACGGAGACTACGGACTACGCGTTCGAACAGTGCACAACCGATTGTTAAACATCTATGACACGAGCCGCGACATGCACAACTGGGAGAGAGCTACCTATAAAAATATATTTATATATATTATCCGATAAGGAGGCCCTTGAACAATTTTTATTTTGTCTAAACGGAGAATTACAACATCAAGTTAGTTCTAAAAATCTACTATGTCTCAGAGAAGTTATTACGAAGGCCGTAGCATTTGATCACCGCACTAGCGCGCGCCGCGCATACAGTCAGCAGCTGGTTCTGATTCGCGAAGACAGCACTAAAATTCCGTCGTGGGCAGCCGAGCTTATCAGTATTGCAAAGGCAGCATGTGAGCCAAAGGCCACGCCAGTAGCCAGCGAAGCCATCAAATACGCCACAGGTGTAAAGACCGAACTAGATAGTAGGACGGGCTGCGCGAGTCTTTCAAATAATTATTTATTCACGAGAACTAGCCTTCGGCTCGAGAACCTGTTCTGTTACTAAAGTTACACGCGGACTGTGGAATTGAGGATGTCCCGCGCTGCCAGTCTGCGCGGACGCGTATTTTGCGTGCGGACGGTATTCTGTCCTAGACTGCGTTTGGCGGACGTGTGAGTGTCCGATGTACTTACTGTCGTAGCAGGCAAGTCGCTTGTGACACTTCGGTATCCTGCGGACTCTACATAATGTCAGCTCAACTCGTTTCGTGTGTGGATGCTGATGGTTAGTCCACAAGTAAAGTACTCTTACCTGCACGTCGTGACTGCGAAGCTGATTCGAATTTATTGGTTCTGATTGAGGTTTAGTTATTATTATCAATTTAATACACAATGTTTTTATTTATATTGATTGTTATGTTTTTTATTGGCCGAGAGCACTTCACAAACGTTCAGTTTACAGAGTTGATGGAGATTCGCTATATTTAGCTTAGGATGTTGTCGTTTTACAGTTGTATTTAGTAAGTTTAGTCTTATTTATTTATTAATTTTAAAATACTTATGATTTATCTTAACAACTTATTATTATTAATATCCTGCGCACTCTAGACGGTTCTAATCACCCTTTGTGGCAGATACTGACTGTATTATCTACACGCGTTCACGTGGAAATTTAAAATAGGGATGGTCAACTGCTCTTGCTAACGCCGGAGATTCCACTCGACGAACCTTAGCTTGTACTTCTCTCTGTGGCAGTGATCTGTATTCAAAGGACTCTCCGGCGTATGCTATGCCAAGGAACGGATTTAGCACGCTCCCAAGGTGTTGGACGGATTTAGCACGCTCCAAATACTAACACTAGCAAACACCGCCGCTTTACCTTACCTTCACGCGCACGAGGAGTGCTGACACAGAGGTCAGAGCACTCGCTCCGATTTTCGGCGCTCAGTTGTGTAATGTCGCAGTCGGATGCACCTGCGATCCGTATGCACTCTCTACGTGCTCACATGGTTGCCGGTTCGTAGGATATACAAATATATAATTTAAGAGTATAAACGTGGGACATTACACAGGTATGAGCGTTTGCAACTATTGTCGGCAACAGAAACACCTAGCGAAAGATTGCAAGAAAAAGATATGCCGATATTGTAATATCGCGGGCCACACCTACGTTGAATCCTTCTCGTTGGAAAACACGATAAATAACGGGCGTCTCAGTAAGGAAAAACTTGAAAAGCTAGCGTCAGCACCCGCTGGTGCTGCTCAGCCAGTAGTTTATACCGTTTTCCCAATACCTGCACCGCAAGCAAATGATGCGACGCAGAATAATAGCGCTCCTTAAAAGAATAATGGAAAGCAAAATGGCGCTTATCGAAAGAATAATGTACGTAGGTATTCAGGAGAACGCAATGGCGGAGATAATAGAAATTACAACAACAATAATAGGCACAATTATTGGGACGATAATAGAAATTATAACAATAATAATAAGTACAATAATCGAGACAATGACAGGAATTATAACAACAATAATAGGTGCAACAATGATAGAGATGATAATCGAAATTATAACCGGCGCGATGACGGGGACAAGAGGCGTAATGACCGCGGGTTTGAAAATCGTCGAAACAATCGTGAGTTTGACAAGCGGCGAAATGACAGAGGATATGACAATCGGCGCAACAACGAGAGAGGCAACAATAATAACAATCGGTACAATGATCAGAATAACATCAATTATAACAATGATCGTAATAGACAAGATATCAGAAATGTCAGAAATCAGTCCGATGATTCTTCCAACTACCAGGATGCTCGTTACCAGTTGGGGGTATCGGGCAATCAATAAGCAACAATCCACCAAATCCGAAAACGACGCCAATACGAGAAAAAAAGTAGAGGGACAAATCAATAAGAAGCAGGAGAAAATCGAAAATTCAAAGAGGCAAATAAAGGAGATAGCCGTGCAGTTTAATAAGTTAAAAGAACAGTTAAAACACGAGAAAGAAGCGAATGTGCAGGAGAAAATTATTAATCGGAAGTATTTAATAATATTTGCTACAGCAGGATGTAAACCACCGATCGTAGAGCTTACAAGCGAAAAGTTAGAGGGGAGGAAAGCACGTTTCTATGCGGATAGTAAAGCTGATGTTACGTTGATTAAAGCGAGTAATGTCACTAGTAGGACGATAATTGATAGACAATACGCTATTGCCATTAACGGAGTTACGCCGGGCAAACTCTTAAGTTTAGGTAGGACAGATATGAGTTTAGAGGGACTAGAGTGCGACCAGTACGTGATTCCTGATGAATTTACAGTTGATACAGATGGAATCTTAGAATGGGATGTGCTTTCAAAATACGGTGGAAAGGTCAACGCTGCGGACAGACGTATAGAATTTGGACAGACGATTATACCATTTAATCAAGATGAAAGATTTATTATACCTGCACGTTCGAGACAAATGATTCACGCAAGAGCAAACGATAGATCAGAGCAAGTAGGATTTGCCCCTTTACAAAATTTAGGAGAAGGGTTATACTTTGGAAATTTAATTGGTATTAACCAAGAAGGCAAAATACAAGCCTTATGCGTTAATACTACAAAACATGAGGTAGAGTTAAATCCACCAGAGGTAACACTGGAAGCCTGCGAAGCCATACAAGAGGGAGGAGAAAAATTTAATCTAGAAGAAGACGAACCTGAAGAGACTGTCAATATACTATCGATATTTTCCAATGGAAGCAAGAACAGGGCCAAAAGAATTTTTTAACTTCTTGACCCAGAGACACTTAAGGATTTAACGGAGGAAGAAATAACTCGTGTTAAAGAAATCATCCGAAAGAACCCGCATATCTTCGAGCTACCCGGGGAGAAACTTAAAGCAACAACACTAGTGTCGCACAAGATACCTACTACTACAAATGTCCCAGTACGATTGAAAGGATACATACCAAGTTATGAAGAGAAAGAGGAGTTAGGGCGCCAGATAGAGCAGATGCTGAAGGATGCCATAATCAGACCCACAGATTCGCCCTAAAGCTCTCCTACAAACGTGATACCCAAAAAGCCCGCAGTGGACGGTACGAAAAGATGGCGATTAGTAACAGACTTTAGAAAACTGAACGAAGTAACGGTGGAAAATAGCTACTCGATACCCAATACAGCGGATATTATTGACAGCGTCGCCTCAGCTAGGTACATAACCGCCATAGACTTGAGGACCGCTTTCTACCAGATACTGCGACGTTGCAAACGTCGCAGCCGCGTCGATACGAGGAATCTCGTTCGATGCGGCCAAGCTCTGAGTACGCGGAAGATACAAGCGAGTTGGATTGTTGTTGTCGGTGCCAGCCTGACCTCGAGTTCGAGGAACGGGCCGGCTAACCGTCCACGTTAGCGCGAGAGTGAGCCTCGTCGGCGCGCGCGCTGATTGGTCCTCCGCATGTCGCGAGCCAATCAGCGGGAGCCGATGTGCGACTCGCTATCCGCGCGGACTGCCAGCCAATCAGGCGCGAGGAAGATGCGCGGGCCCGACGAGCGCGAGAACGAGCGGGAAATCGGGGAGTTCTCTCACGACTGTCGACGGAGTACGTCGACGTGCGAGAGAGATACGTGGCCTCCTCTGTTACGAGGAGAATTGGGAGAGTCTCCCGAGGTTGTGCGAGTGTGCGAGAGTGTGAGAGAGTCACAGGTGCAGCGCGTTGGCACGAGCAAGTGCCGACGCCCGGACGAGCCAGCAACCATCCGCACGAGAGGAAGGAAGCTAGCCAGTCCGCCATCATTGTCCGGAGGACCAGAGCAACCAGCAGCCTTGGCGTGGGAGAGCCGAGGAAGCTAGCCGTCACCAGGTCTACGAGAGTCAGGGAGGCGCCGGCGGGAGCACCGACGGACGTCCACCAGGGAGAGAGCGAGTAAGAAAGTATTAGAGAGAGAGAGAGAGAGAGAAAGAGATAGAGAGAGAGAGAGAGAGAAAGAGAGAGAGAGAGAGAGAGAGAAAGAGAGAGAGAGAGAGAGAGAGAGAGAGAGAGAGAGAGAGAGAGAGAGAGAGAGAGAGAGAGAGAGAGAGAGAGAGAGAGAGAGAGAGAGAGAAAAAGAGATAGAGAGAGAGAGAAAGAGATAGAGAGAGAGAGAGAGAGAAAGAGATAGAGAGAGAGAGAGAGAGAGAGAGATCCGAGAGTGAGGCGAGTGTGGTGCGGGCACACTAGAGAGAGAGAGAACTCGAGAGACCAGGGTGTTTGTGTGCAGTGCGGGCGCACACCAAGACGTCTTCTGCGCGAGGCGTCTGGCCAGCGCACGAGAGAGAGATTAGATTAGATTAGATTAGATTAGATTTATTTGACGTACAATATGTTGTACGATAAATTGTATACAGCAGCAATAGTAGTACAGCAAAAGTGTGTATTGTGAAAGTATGATAATGTGAAGATGGGTCAAGCGAGAGTGTGTGAGTGTGTGCGTTTGCGTGAGTGTGTACAGGCGTGTGTGTATGTGTGCGTTTGAGTGAATGTGTACAAGCGAATTCAAGTGTTTGTGTTTTCAAGCTCAAGAAAGTGCTCTTTAGCTAGTCTCTTGAAACCTGAGACAGATGTAGTGTTACGAATGTGAGATGGCAGGTTGTTCCATAGGTATGAGGCGCTGATATGAAACGAGTTCCTCAGCGTCTCCGTCGCGAATGTCGGAATATCCAGAGGTATCACCTCCCTCCTAACAGGCCGAAGTGTCACGCGGAAGTCAAAGTATGCCAGTACGTATGATGGTACGGCTGTGTTAAACATTTTTCTTAGGAAACAAACAGTGAAATACTTCCTGCGTCCGGCAGTGGTTAGCCACTGCAACTCCCGCCTGTATGGGGAAATGTGCTCATCTCTTCTTACACCATAGATGTACCGAATTCCTGTATTCACGAGCCTCTGAAGTTTTAGGTCGAGTTCCTGCGTCAGGTCACAGTATACGAGGGAACAGTAGTCTATAAGAGGAAACAGGAGGGCCTGCACTAAGTGCTTGCGCAACCTGAGATTGGTGCTTTTCCTGAAAAAGTAAAGCCTGTACATTAGTGTGTGAGCACGCTTACACACTTGTGTAATATGCTCCCTCCACGTAAGCTTAGAGTCGAGCACCAATCCCAGATTACGCACGGAAGATTCAAAGCTGACCTGGGCACCCCCTATGTTAATGAAAGTGTTAGTTGTTGAGGGTAATGCGTTTATGTAGTAGGGAGAGCCCAGGACAATTGCTTTAGTTTTAGCAACATTAAGTTTTAGCTTATTTTGTTCAGCCCAACCAGTAATCCTCTCAGCATTGGCACTCATCTTGTTTGATAAAGAATTGAGCTCTTCGAGGTGGCATTGACTGTAAATTTGCAAGTCATCCGCGTAGATGAGATGGAAAACATCGGTATCAAGGCAGAAACCGATGTCATTGATGTACAATGCAAACAGCAGTGGACCCAGAACGGACCCCTGCGGAACGCCGATGTTGAGACGCCGAGGAGAAGAACGTTCGTTATTGTCACCAACGACGGCCTGCTCTCTACCAGAGAGGTAGGAGGCAAACCAGCGGATGACTTGCTTTGAGAAGCCGAAGGTGGATAGCTTTCTCAGGAGCCTGACGTGACACACAGTGTCAAACGCCTTGCTAAAGTCAAAGAGAAGGAGTAGTGTTACTTTCTTTTTGTTTATCCCAGCTCTGGCATCATCAGTTAGCTTAATTAGGCCAGACTGAGTGATGTGACCAGTGCGGAAGCCTGTTTGAAGGTTATCTAGTAATAGCCTTGATTCAAGGTATTCTGAGACTTGCCTATGCACTAGCCACTCCAGAGCCTTGGAGAGAAAGCAGAGAAGTGAAATCGGACGGTAATCAGTCAGGGCTGTTGGTGAGCTGACTTTGTTGAGTGCGCGCACAAGTGACATTTTCCAGGCAGATGGGAAGCAGGGTTCGCTAAGGGACAGGTTGAAAATATGACTTTGTAAGGGAGCAAGAACCGGCAAAGCTTTTGAGATGACAACCTGTGGGATGCCATCGCTCCCCCTGGCCTGAGTGTCAAAGTGCGATACCGCAGCCAACACGTCCGATTCCGTTATAGGTTTGAATTCGAAATGTTCCGGGAGGTCAAAACTTTCCAGGGTAACAAGATAGAGAGAGAGAGAGAGAGAGAGAGAGAGAGAGAGAGAGAGAGAGAGAGAGAGAGAGAGAGCAGTGCGAGGAGACGCGTGTGCGTGAGATAGAGACAGCGCGAGAGAAAACCCTATAGCTGCGCGGCTGCAGCAGGTCGGGTTTGCCACAAGCGGGAGGCATAGCCCGCGCGCGCGCGCGCGCGCGAGAGAGAGAGAGAGAGAGAGAGAGAGAGAGAGAGAAAGAGATCACACTGGCCGCGCGGCGACCGGCGAGAGCCGAGTCGAGCGCGTACGTGTGCGAGCGAGGCCGCGAGCGCGTACCACGTGACGCTACAGGCTACGGCTTGGGGGCTAACGTGCAGACGCGAGAGAGAGAGAGAGAGAGAGAGAGAGAGAGAGAGAGAGAGAGAGAGACAGCCGTCAGCGGACTGGACCTGGGCCTGTGGCCCGCCGTCTGCTGCACGAGCGTGGCTCGTGTTTGAGCGTCCCAGCGTAAGCCCTGCGTGGCTAAACTATGTGCGGGAGGCACTACAACCACCGTGTTGTAGGGAAGGGCTGGGCGAAATACATGTGCAATAAAACTTAACCATTGTGTGTGATCATTTTCCCCTCTCCCTAGCGTTCTCCCAAACGTGATGATCGCGGTCAAATCCTACGTTTAGAAAAATCCTAGTGCATGCGAGGCTCTAGGTGTTGCGCACCTGTGTTGGGAGGCACAGCGTCGCAATACTAATGGACCCCGAAGGCGCCCACAAAACAGCCTTTACTCTACCGTTTGGTCATTACTGCTATCAACGTTTAGGAATGGGGCTCAAAAGTGCTCCTTCGACATTTCAGTCCCTAATGGACTTAGCGCTTGCAGGCCTACAAGGAACAGAACTGTACGTCTATTTAGATGATATAATCGTTTTCGCTAGGGATCTTGAAAAACACGGTTAGAAGTTCCGACGCTTGATGAAGAGACTAGAAGACGCCAACTTGACAATCAAACCTATAAAGTACCAATTCCTACAGAGAGAGAGGCACACTTTCTAACAGAAAATTAAAGCTGTAAATAAATCTCCAGTACCAACAAACGCCAAGAAAATCAAACAATTCTTAGGACCCGCAGGATATTACAGGCGCTTCATCAAGGACTTTGCGAAATCAGCAGCAATCCTATCTAGACTGTTGAGAAAGAACAAGCCCTTTGTGTGGAAAGAAGAGCATCAGCAAGCCTTGGACAAATTACGAACGGCATTGTGCGAGGAACCAGTGATAAAGGCACCGTACCTAACTATGCCCTTTTTAGTAATAAACGACGCATCTGATTACGCCATAGGAGCCATCTTGAGTTAAGGACAGTTAGGCAGCGAACAACCCTGTGCTTGCGTATTGCGAGTTCTCAATGGACCCGAGCTAAAATATTCCACCTACGACAGGGAACTGCTGTCTGTAGTGTTCGCGAAAGACCAATTTAGACACAACCTCGCAGGACGCAAATTTACAGAAGTAACGGATCATGAGCCCTTGAAACATTTCTTCACGACACAAAAAAAAACCCGATCTAACGTTCAACAGATTGAAGGTAGAGCTCAGAGGCTACGAATTCGACATTGTATACAGACCCGGAGATCGCAACGGAAACGCAGATGCACTCTCTAGAAATCCTATAGTTCCAAAGACAAATTGTTTCTCACAAATGTCAAAAAAACTCGGCAACAACTCGGGAAGCCGAATTCGCATGCGCGGGCTTATAACATAACCTTTTGAGGTTATTATGATGCAGTGTAATAGCACTTATTAAATATAAGATAAGAATGATTATTAATAAAGGCTTATATTTTTATTGATTATTTTTTAATTAAGTAATATCAAACATTATTTTACATCTTGGTTATGTTGGTGACTTGAGTTAAATGGGAATCATTTTCTTAGTAGTCAACGTCCAAGCTCATTATTACTATTCCATCTGTGTTATATAAAAGCTAGATATCTAAATTTTTGTATAGATATTAGTTAAACAATTTAGAAATTAGTCACCGTATCAGTTTTTACTTAAATATTCTAGTTGGGATTCAGCACGAGGGCTATAAGAAATTTTGGATTTGGTGGGTGACATTTCTTGTTAGGCTTGTTCTAGAGGATCTAATTACTCTAGCCACTTGTATTTCTGGTTTCTAGTGTATTTTTATATGTAGAAAGTAATAATAACTTTGTTTATTTTCCCAATGTATTAATAAGAATTTTGACTTCTAAAAGTTACAAATGGTTGTGAACACGATGACTGATTTTCAAATTTTGTTGCTGCTCTCATTCAGAAAGTAATATACATAAAGAGCAGATCTTTTGCATGCACATTTCTTTTACAATAATGAAACAATATTTAAAGTTAAATTTTCCTCAAGTGATATACTTTTAATTTCCATCGGGACACCCATTTGAACATCTCAGCGATGAACCCTAATATTTACATGAGTGTTCAGATGGAAATTAAAAGTATATAACTTGAGGAAAATTTAACTTTAAATATTTGTCGGAATTTGATTGTCTACTCAAGCCTCAATCAGCTTCAGCCTCGAAAAGAGGCTAGTTCGGCGCACCGCGTGAGTCAAAGACACGATATTCGTCAAATACGTTGTGAAGGGCCGCCTCGTGTTCGCACGCCGAGCGAGCGCCATCTTTCTCACACGCGTTCAGAGAGTCGCCACGTGCTCGCGCGTTGACCAAGCGCCATGCTTTTTTTGAGCTCTTCTCTCCATCTTTATCACTGGAAGGACGCCATATCTGCTCCGGTGTGTCTCTTTCTTTTGGGGAGTAGAAATGCCCTGTCGGGGCCGTGTCATGGTATGTGGCGTGGGTAACTGTAACGATCATTTCGATTTCGGCACTCTCTCTCTCTCTCTCTCTCTCGCGCGCCAGAGTCGGTCATGGAGGAGATCCAGGCGGTCATGTCAACGCGGATGTGGGTTGATACCCAAAAGGCGTGACGCAGTACATCTCAGGCGCGCCTATGTTCGCGCAGGCGACATGAGACAGGAACAAGGCGAAGTTCTAGTTCGTCCTCTCACCACGTGGCTGCCGGGGCTTGGCCACTGTGGTGCGAGATCGAGAACGCATGACCTTTCAGGCTCGAGTATCACTCGCCACGCGGCATATGGTTGCCACTGGCGGTTTGACGCATGCGAATCGATGCATATTGCGTAGCCATCTCCTCGTTGCTCGCCCTTGATCGCACTATAGATCAGGGCTCGAGAGCTGATTGTGAATGATCCGGGTTCGACTGGACTCCACTCGCAATGAGTGTCGAGCTGACGTTGATTATGATTTGCAGGGACAATGGCTGAGCTATTGGCGACGCAACAAGCCCTGGTGGCTGTGATCAAGGCATGCATCAGCACGATGGCCTCCACCCCTACTGACATCTGGACGATGGGCTTGGTCCGGGTCCGAATGGAGGTGCTGCAGAACTACTGGACGGACTTCCAGACAAATCATCTTGGGTTGATCGCATCAGCAGTCCCTGACGCCGACTACGACCGAGCCCGGGTGTACGCAGACATAGAAGGAGCCTACATATCTGCACAGTCGAAACTCTACGATGTTCAGCGCCGGCTGGAGGGTTCCGTGCCACCTGGCACCGGTCTGGATGACACATGACGATCAGATGCGACGGGTGCAGAGGCTCACCTGAGATTCGGGCGGCTACAACAGATCAACGTTCCTCCTTTCTCAGGCCGTCGAGAAGAGTGGGAGTCATTTAGAGACCTTTTCCGGGCGATAATCTACTGCGATCCGCGCCTCAGCGACGTAGCTAAATTATACTACCTTAAGACGCTCGTTCAGGGGAAAGCTAGAGCCGCTTTGGAGACCTTAAAATTGACCGATGCTAATTATTCTTCGGCTTGGCGTCTACTTCAATCCCGATATGAGCATCGGAGGCTGCTGGTGCAAGACCATCTGAATGCTTTACGAGCACTCCGCCCACTACGTGAAGAAAGCTCTGTTGGGCTTCGAGGTTTGTTCGATACGCTCAGTCGTCATCGTGATCAGTTGCTGACGCTACAGCGTCCCGTCGAGTCCTGGGACGACTGGTTCATTTCGATCGCCACGTCATGCATGAACCCCGTTACTCGCCGGGATTGGAAAGATGAGCTGGAGAAGCTTAACCCCAGCCCTATTGATGTGACGGCACCGGTGGCAGACTCCAGCCACCTCGAGGAGCCGATGGCCACTTATGCCAAGTTGTCAGAGTTCATCCAACGGAGATGCAACACGATTAGTTGTTAGCTGCATCGAGGCCGGTGTCCCAACTCCTCAGCCATGACGCTCCGCCAGTGGCCAATCAAGCAGCCGAGGTCCACGTAGCCTAGCCACTCGGGCCACGGCCAGTCAGTGCGTTCAATGCCAAGGCGATCACTACATCGAGCACTGCGATCGTTTCTTGAACATGCCCCCTGAGACGAGGAGAGACGTCGTGACCCGGGAAAGACTCTGCTTCAACTGTCTTCGGCCTGGACACGCAGCGCGGTCGTGGCTGTCCAAATCGGTCTGCCAGCACTGTCAAGCTCTTCACCACTCGCTGCTACACAACAGTCAACGAAAACAAGCCGCCACCGATGAGAACGTCGTCCCGCCGAAACAGGCGAAACCGTCGACCACGAATGCAGAGACTGCTGACTCCTCGAGCACCACCGCCACGTCGTCCTGACTAATCATTTTACCCACGGCCGTTCTCGGGATTGGTGATGGTCATTCTCGAACTCTCACCGTGAGAGCATTGCTCGATTCCTGTTCCGAAGCATCCATCATATCTATGAAGTTATCGAATCGATTACGCATCATACCCGAACGAAGTGAGGTCATCATCAGCGGAGTGGGGGGCCAGACTCTCGAACGCGTCTCCATGAAGGCTCAGCTCACCCTTCACCTGCCAGATCATCATACTCCGCTCGCTTTCGAAGCGCTTTGCGTTCGGAACCTCGGCATCTCCACCCCGGCATCGCCTGTGGACGGTCAAGCTACGCTGCCCTGGCAAGGATTAAAGCTGGCTGACCCACAGTTTGGCACATCTGGGGACATTGAACTGCTCATGGGTGCCGATGTACTCCCGGATATCCTGAGAGCTGGGCTTCTCCGGCGGTGTGACCTCACAGCACAGCGCACAGCGGTTGGATGGACGATCTCCGGGCGTGCCTCAACGGCCCACACTGCCACCCAAACTTCTGCCTGTTTAGTATTGCGAAGTGAAATCGAAACCCCATGGCACCAACAATTGATGGGCGCACTACAACGCTTTTGGGAGGTGGAAGAGATGCCTCGCTCCATTCGTCAATCACCAGAAGATGAAGCCTGCGAGCGCATTTTTCTCGAACATCGGCGAGAGACCGGTGGTAGATACTTCGTGAGATTACCCGTTAAGCCAGGCGCCTTGGCACTTCTGGAGGACGGACTGGCGGGGGCCCGAGTTGCTCTTCGATCTCTCCAGCGTCGCATGAGTCAGGATTCTGTGCTGGCAGCAGAGTACACCCGCTTCATGCAAGAGTGGCCTTTTGCGCTGACATCAAAATGATGTATCACCAAATTCGAGTCGACGAGCGGGGGGCTAATTTTTCTGACGCGGTTCAGGCTTTACTCCGAGATCGATACGTCGATGACATTCTTACTGGCGCCGACACCGTCGATGCAGCCCTCGTGCTGAGGGGCCAACTCATCCAGCTGCTGAGCCTGGGAGGCTTCCCGCTGGGGAAGTGGGTCGCCAACACACCGGAAGTTATCGAAGAGCTGCCCAGTGAAGACTGCCTGCGCCCAACGTGGGTCCAACTTGTAGCCGATGGGCCGGTCACCGAATTAGGAATCGGCTGGAATCCAATCGATGACACTTTTCGATTCGCTCCCCCCTCCCCCCGTTTCGAGGAGCATCAACGAACCAAGCGAGAGATTCTCGCTGCGATGGCTGCCATCTTCGATCTAATCTAATTTCTAAATAGTTCAACAAATATCTGTACAAAAATTCCGATATCTAGCTTCAATACAACACAAATGGAATAGTAATACTGGACTTGGACATCAGTTACCAGGGTAAGATATAAAATTTTGATGTTACTTAATTAAAAATGACCGAATAAAAATGTAAGCCTTTATCAATAAATATTTTCAAATTAATGTTTAGTTAAATGTTTAATGCCTTTATTAATAAATAATTTATATTTTATATTGAATGATATATTTTCTTGAGTGCAATCATAACCTAAAATTTTAAATTCATATTGCTTGGCGGGTAACTGGCGAAAACGATTTAAATAAATTCGCGTAATTTCTCAAATTCGGGTATTAATCGGCAACAACTTCTCAACATCTCTACTAGGGTACAACAAGGAAAAGAGGCAAATCCAAAAAGGTTCCGAAATCAGCCGATACTGCAGACAAAAAAAGAATATTGACAGAATCGGAAAACTCTGGAAACATAAGAGAGAGAAAACGACGGGTTGTAGTTTACACCGAGAGCACAGGTCCAGATAAATCTTAAATATTTTAAACATTAAGATTGTCTTAATGTACTAATTTCACTCAAAATATATTAGTATCAATATTTATTTGTTTTTTTTATTAATGACGTCTGCTAATGCGAAAAAATATGTATAAAAAGCATAAACAATTACTTTCCGATAAATTGGGCATTTCGGGGAATTGTTTCCAAAATTGTGATTTAAAAGTATAAACATAAAAAATCAGTCTGTTGGAACATATTGAATCTGCAATTCCGATGTACTACGTTGAATAGAAAATGTTTTTATTATGCGGCTTGCGTATAGAAGTATAGTTTTTTCACTAATATATCACTTTCCAACGTCCAAAGAACTCATTTAGTAAAAATAATAATAGTTTCTCAATAGGTAGAGTGTCACACTTTGCACTGCGCTGGAACCCATGTGGGAGTAGCCCTGTTGAAAAACCACATATGAGAATCAAATGTGATTTTAGCGTGACTTTTAGATGAGAGTCAAGCGAGTCAAGCGAGTCAAGCGATCGATATTGACCCCATTTTTCTCGATCACTTTTGTAAGTAGATGAATTCAGTATGTTATTCATTTCAGCAACTAATCTAGTCATTACGGTACCAGATGTTTGAACTGTCTTTAGTATAGAACCTTCACTATTACCTCAGCAGCCATTTGCTAGCACACTCTGAAGACGTTCAACGTTCTCGTGCGGCACAAGCATCATATTGGCGTATTTCATGTTGTCTACTTACTAATGATACTAACTAGTTGTGTACCAATGATTGGTGCTAATAATACAAGAAACCACCGTGTTGTACAATAATTTTTTTCTTTTTCGATAGGCTTACAGAAGGTTCGGCTAGTTTTCTCAAAGTTTTTGAGTGTCTGCGTAAGCGTGACGTGACTTCAGATGAAACAGTGCTTTCAAAATGACAGCATCCTTGCGAATAAAGGAATGTCGCTTCTTAGGCGAATCTATCACAATGAGACGATTGACACGAGATTCGACGTGTCGTCGCCCTTTATCTTTTTATTACGTGACACGTAGACGTAATGCAATTCGTCGTCCGAAAAAATACAGGTGTTGAAACCTGCAGTTATCTGCTCTCTCTCTCTCTCTCTCTCTCTCTCTCTCTCTCTCTCTCTCTCTCTCTCTCTCTCTGGTGAGTACAGTTGACAGCTCTGCTGATACATCATATTTTGGTACTGTTTTTCTGCTGCTCCTTGCCTTCGGACCCTCTTCTGTTGTAGATAGTTGCACGCTTCACTTTGCAACTTTCACGTCGACATATAAATCGCCGAAGGCTGCAATTTTTCTCTTTTATCATTTCCACTGAAAACTTTCTACAAGGCCCCTAACCTCCAAAACTGCTTGGCTTGGCTTGGCTTGATTTCTCACTTGCACGGCGTCTCTTTCTCACTGCAATCAACATCGTGGCGACATCTGCTGCCTCGCGGGAGAATCTTCACGGGGTCTTCACACTTTTCGAGGTCGGTACTTTCGCACTCTCTCCACTAACGCTCCATCTAGCCGTAAGAGTTACAACATCTACTCTCTCAATCTGTCGATAACTTATCATCGTCCTACGAATATCTACTTTACCGACTGCTAGTAAGTTATCGACGAAAAATGAGTTCAAACGGCGAGAAGAGTGTGGAAGTGCCTTTTCAGTCATGCAGCAGCTGTACACAACCTATACAGCACAAAGACCCCAAAAGGTGTGAGTTTTGTTGTCTATACTACCACGCCAGGTGCCAGAACACAACCAACGTGAAGGCCATCCTAGTGAATGACAGGCAGACCATCGCCTTTCTCCCATGTGCAGACAAAGACAAAAACAACGCCACGGGTACCAAAGTGAGGACTAAGTCCACCTCTGCTACAACATCAGCAACGGGAGTAACTGCAACAACATCAGCAGGAAAGAGCACTCCCAAACAGCAGCAGCCGGGGAACAAGAAGATAAGGTCAGCACCACCATCAACGAACACGTCGAGAAATCCCTCACCAGCCTGCCCGGCCAGTGTGACAACATCTACGCCGTCCGTTGAGGCTGCCTTGAGGGACATTCGCAGTGCCCTTGACGACATTCGCAATGCTCAAACGGAGGCCCTCAAGACACAGAACATCGTGTCAGAGAGGATCTCCAAAGTTGAGCAGCGTCTGGGCCCAATTGAGAGGCGACTCAAGGCCCTCGATGAGCTGCCTGCACTCAAGACCCGCATACAAAATGCTGAGTCCACCATCACCGAGCTGCAGGCACAAATTCAAGATCTCTCATCGAGGAGCCCGACAATGCAGCAGGACAGCAGCAGCACTGTACCCAGCGCTGCGGAGATATGCAGCCTGCGCAGTGAACTGGCAGAGGTCAGGAGGCGACAGGAGAAGACCTCTAACAGTGTGGTTGTTGTCACGGGCCTGCACTACACCCGTGAAACCTCGCTGCATCTCCTCGCTTTCTCAGTCGTGAGCGCGCTTGACCCCACAGTCCTCAGAAGGGACATAGCATCAGTCAGGACCATGGGCAGGCTTGATGCAACCAACAGCTCTGCCAGGGGTGACGGCAGACTGCCACCATTAGCCGTCACCTTATCTTCAAGTGCGCTTGCACGCTCGATCGTCATCGCCAAAGCTCGGAAATGCAAGCTGCACACCAGCGAATTGGACGCCACCTTGCTGGAGGAAGCTAAAGCTCTGAGCCCTGACCATCAAGGGCTCGTAAACATCAACGAGCTGCTCCCCTCTGACGTCCACAAGCGGCGTTCGAGAGCCAGGCTAGAGGCCAGGAAGAGGCAGGGTTGCCGAACATTCATCAGAGATGGGAGACTCTACATGCGCTGCAACGACGACAGCGAGCGTGCTACCGTCATCAACACCGACGCTGAGCTGGAGACTTTTTTAGCCCGGTTTCCGTTTGCTGCCGACATCGTTCACTGAGGCTACAACACAAACACATCATTCCACCACATCCACCATCAAGCTCATCTGCCATATCTTCATCCGGTTCTAAGGTATCTCTGTCCGAAGGTCTACGAGTCTGTCATTTCAATGCGAACTCGCTTACGGGTCACATTGAGATGATCAGGCTTTTCTTATCCACTCGCTCTCCATTTCACGTAATAGCTGTTACCGAGACCTGGTTGAGCGACAAGGTTACGTCCATCCCTTCACTGGATGACTACCTACTCCACAGACGGGACAGAAACAGAAACGGAGGAGGTGTGGCCCGCTACATACATAAATCACTGACAGCTAGCGTTATTTCATCATCTGATGGTGAATGGTTTGGCAAGCCAGGTAAGCCTGAATATCTCTTCTGCGAGGTATCGGCAAAGGGAATCTCTCCAATCTTCGTGGGGGTTGCGAATCGTCCTCCTCACGTTGCATTCTTCCAAGGCTCTAACTTTATTGACCAGCGAACAACCCACATGCACAGCTACTCCACGAAGGTCATAATGGGAGACTTCAACTCTGACCAGCTTTCTTCATCTGAAGATGCCAAGTTTATCAAGGCCTTCATTGATGAAAATTCCCTTTCTTCTGTCCCCTATGGTGCCACGCATCATAAACAGGGTTCGGATACCTGGCTTGACTTGTGTCTAATTGACGAGCAGGATCGCCTGTTGTCACACTGGAAGACTCACCTTTCATAAATGGACACGACCTTATCACGGCCACTCTCGACGTACAGATTCCACGATACGTATCTAACACATACTCCTACAGAAACTTTAAGGGAATCAACGCCGAGAAACTAAGGGACTTTCTTAGCGCATGTGACTGGTCATCCCTCACCGCTTTATCACTTGATGAATGCGTCTCTACACTTAACGCTAACCTCACTAACGCCATTAATCATCTCGCCCCATTACGGACTGTAACACCGAGAAAACGACGTCACCCGTGGTTCACCACGGCTCTTCGTGACCTTGTATCTGAGAGGGAGAGACTTTACAGGCGTTTCAGGGACTCCAGGCTTGATTCAGATCTCCGCTTATACAGACTAGCTAGAGACAATGCTCACAAACAGGTCGAGGAAGCCAGGCTGAATTATTACTATTCACGCCTGTCAACCTTGACTGATGTTGCCGAGATCTGGAGAGAGCTGGAGTAACTTGGAATTTCTGCAACTAAGGCCCCTTTGCCACCTTGCTTTAGCACAGATGAACTCAACAAGCATTTCAGCTCGATCTCCAATGATCCATTAGCTCCTGCTGTTGAGGAGTATCTTCTAACCCTGGAAAGTCTTGACCTCCCGGAACATTTCGAGTTTGGCACCATAACGGAATCGGACGTGTTGGCTGCAGTATCGCACTTCGACACCCAGGCCAGGGGAAGCGACAGCATCCCTCAGGTAACATCTCAAAAGCACTGCCAGTTCTCGCTCCTCTACTATGTCACATTTTCAACCTGTCTCTGAGCGAAACCCGTTTCCCATCTGCTTGGAAATTGTCACTTGTGCGTGCACTCAACAAAGTCAGTTCACCAACAGCCCTGACTGACTACCGTCCGATTTCACTTCTTTGCTTTCTCTCCAAGGCCCTGGAGTGGCTGGTGCACAGGCAAGTCTCACAATACCTTGAATCAAGGCTCTTACTAGACAACTATCAAACAGGCTTCCGCACTGGCCACAGCACTTAGTCTGGCCTAATTAAGCTAACTGATGATGTCAGGGTCGGGATAAACAAAAAGAAAGTGACACTCCTTCTACTCTTTGATTTTAGCAAGGCGTTTGACACTGTATGTCACGTCTGGCTCCTGAGAAAGCTATTCACCTTCGGCTCCTCTAAGCAGGTCATCCGCTGGTTTGCCACCTATCTGACTGGGAGAGAGTAGGCCGTCGTTGGTGACAATAGCGAGCGTTCCTCTCCGCGGCGTCTTAACATCGGCGTCCCGCAGAGCTCCGTCTTAGGTCCCTTGCTGTTAGCATTGTACATCAACGACATCGGTTTCTGCCTTGATTCCGATGTTTCCCATCTCATATATGCGGATGACTTGCAAATTTATAGTCAATGTCACCTCGAGGAGCTCGATTCTTTATTAAACAAGATGAGTGCTAATGCCGAGAGGATAATGGGCTGGGCTGCGCAAAACAGGCTTAAACTCAATGTTAATAAAACCAAAGCAATTGTCCTGGCCTCCCCGTAATACATAAATTTACTTCTCTTAACAGCACTTTGATTAATATCGGGGGTGTCCAGGTCAGCTTTGAATCCTCTGTGCGTAATCTGGGACTGGTGCTTGACTCTAAACTCACGTGGAAGGAGCACGTTACACAAGTGTGTAAGCGTGCTCACTCGCTAATGTACAGGCTCTACTTTTTCAGAAAGAGTACCAATCTCAGGTTGCGCAAGCATCTTGTGCAAGCGCTCCTATTTCCGATCATCGACTACTGTTCTCTTGTATACTGTGACCTGACGCTGGAACTTGACTTAAAACTACAGAGGCTCGTGAACACCGGAATTCGGTACATTTACGGTGACGCAGGAATTACTTCACAGCTTGTTTCCTACGTAAAATGTTTAACTCGGTCGTACCATCATACGTACTGGCCTTTTTTGACTTTCGCGTCACACTCCGACCTGTGAGGGGCGAGGTGACACTTATGGAAATTTCTGCTTTCGCGACAGAGACGCTGAGGAACTCGTTCCATATCAGCGCTTCATACTTATGGAATAACCTGCCACCACACATCAGAAATACTTCATCTAACATCACTTTCAGAAAACTTGCTAAGGAACACTTTTTTCAACTCGAAGACACATAACCCGTACTCACTTCACACACACGCACACACCTACTTTCTCGCTTATTCCACCTTCACTTTCGCCATACTCTCACACTATACATACTCTAAACATACCTCAATCTAGTGTTATTTCTTTTCTTACTTTGTAATGCTGTAAACTTACAATCGTACAATATAATGTACGCAAAATAAAACTAATTAATCTAATAATCTAAATCTCATCTCTCTCTCTCACTCTCTCTCTCTCTCTCACTCTCTCTCTCTCTCACTCTCTCTCTCTCTCTCTCACTCTCTCTCTCACTCTCTCTCTCTCTCTCTCTCTCTCTCTCTCTCTCTCTCTCTCTCATACATTGAATAGTCTTGTTTCGTGACTTGTGCGGCCGATAATTCGGTTGTTTGACCGAAGTTCCGCAGCCAACACAGCCGTCACTTTGCGGGAATTTCATTTCGGCAGAATGCTGTCACGGCGAGCTGCACTCTGAGCAGGAATTCTGCTAGCACTCTGTCAGCGCTAAATGTTAAAAAATTTTGAACACGGGTCGAAGGCACAATGACGTTATGTAGCTCCTCAAAATGTCATCATAATGCTGCCATGAGTGCTAACACGGCGTAACCGCAAAGTGACGACATTCTGCCTTCGTCCATGCCGGTATCATACAGCCAGCACCCATGGCCATCATTCTGACAAAGTTTCGTGCCGTCGCAATTTGAGCATGCGTGCAGGCACGCTGTGCCGCCAAAATGTCAACATTATGGCTTCCTGAATTACGGGGAAAATTTTTTTTTAAATTCTAACGATAGATGTCTTGGAGAGTGCACAATGACGCCATTTACCGCAAACACGCGTGACCCCAAAATGCCCGGCACGCGATGTTATCAGGGTAAATATTTTGCACTGTCAGAGTGCTAGCAGAATGTCTGCTCGGCGTACTGCTTGTTGTGACAGCATTCTGTCGAAATTCACAAAAACCAAGGCTTTTTAATGTATTTCATTGTTAAGGCTGTTGAGTTTGTTAATTTGGGCTATTATTCATTTACCGGACTTGTTTGATGCCAGTAGCGCCAGAGAGAACTTTCTTTGTAGGATATGATCATAGAGTAGCTGTGGGGGACTTGAAAGCAAATCTGCTATTTACGTGTCAAGATGCTATGCACCTAGAGTCTGAACTAAATCTTAGATAACTGAAACATGCGAGGGCAGTAGTGAAAGATACGAACAACATGATGGGGACCTTTCTTGGTAAACATAATATCATTGATGTCACAATTGGCATTCAATCATCAAAGACTTTTTCTGTATTAAACAGTTTTTATAATAGAAATTTTAAGTCGATTAGATGAACTGATCTTTTAAACCTTTTTGATGCCTGTAACTGATCGTCGATCAGTTGTCCGAGCGTAGTTTAGTTAATAGTGAATTAGAGTACTTAAGGCAGAATATCATGGCTGATATCGACGAACTGGCTGAACTTGACCAGCTGTATAAACAGCTCGAAATGGTTTGACGTCGTTACAGACGCACCCGAGACATCAATTTAAAACGGCAGTTTAAATCAATCGCGGACCTAGCAGAACAACGCACGATCAAGTCGCGAGATAACTTTTTCTCGAATCGTATCTTTGATAAACTGGAAAACATAAAGAACATCTGGAAAGGACTGCGGGATCTTGGTCTTCTGCCAAAGGCAAAAGAGGAGCTGCATGGCCTTTCCCCAGACGAGTTGAACATCAATTTTGCGGGAGTTTCCGTCTCTAAATCGGAGCGTGACGTGGACTTGGATTCAATATTATCGACTGCTTGCTTCAAGAAGTTACTCTCTCAGATGTGGTCCTCGCGGTTGCTTATTTCTTGTCGTAAGCGACGGCAGTAGATAGTATACCTCAAAACGTAATCGCAAAGTCTTTTCCGGTCTGGAAAAGAGATCATCTGGTACCGCTCTAAAAGACAGCTATACCATCAGCAGCCACGGACTTTTGTCCTATAGCCTTTTGGAGCTTTTTTTCCAAGGTTTTTGAAAAAATTGTCCACGAGAAGATGTCAGAATTTATGGAATGGCTTCAAAGGTTGCAAAACTCATTTGTGAGATACATATGTGGTGCTAGAAGGGTCGAGCACATTACACCGTACAGAAAGAAACTGAGCTGGTTGATTGTTATAAATCAGCATCCGTACCTTAAGCGCATCGTTAAGAAAAACAAGTTCAGAACCTCTTGTAGTAACCCTAGAGAAATAGAAGTTCCATTCACTACCGAATTGTTTTTGACACTTGCCATCTATTACTGCTTTTAAGACTGCAGTGCGCAGACACATCTCTCGACGTTTCGAAGGTGTATTGTGTGATAAGGTGTATTGTGTGATAATAAGTGATAGTTTGTCTTTATATATAATATGAAATGTTACATTTACTGGCGTATCTTTATATACTGTGTAGTGCTTTAATTGTAGCTGATTAAGATTTATAAGTAATCGTGAAGATAATTTGCAATATGTACTGAGCTATAATGTGATATCAAATGTATTGACGTACTTCGACGAATATTCTGTGATAAATGACGTGTTACTAATGACAATGTACATATTTTTGACTACTATTAAAGTAAAATCTTAAACTACTAAGCTGTTGATCTAATCTTTCTTAATGAAAAAGATTCAACCTTAAAGATTAGTTCATTAGCAAAATATTTCGGGTTGAAATTTAGATCAAAATATTTCTCTTCGTTCAGAGCATCCATTCTTTTCCGTGGCTTCCAGTCATTAAAGGTGCGAAAATTATGATAGTCAAGGAAATAAAGCAATCAACTATTGATTTTTTGAGAAATAAGATGGATTTTGATGTTTATTTGCGTTAGATTCGTGATAGAATTGAGACGATCACCTTACTTCCCCGGGAAAGAGGTCGACAATCGGTAAGTTATGAACTGCGGTAGATGACCATTCAAACAGCTATCGGAGTACACTTTACCAACACAAATGGCGTGCGCGCATAATGTATTTCGTAGAGGGGCTGCCCCAGGTATAAAGAGAGCTCCGCAAACTACGAAGAGTCACTCCTTCTCTCAACTACGAACTGGCTCTTACTCCAGACTGCGCTACCGCTTACTATACAATTTAGCCTAGCGCCTCCGACTATCCTTGCGATTAGTATGTGTGTAGTGTACGATACCTCTGTATGTCAGCACCTCCTTTTGTAATATATAGAGAAGAATAAACGATCACAAGTATTATAATTCTACTGTGTACCTTGTCGAGTCATTTCTATCCTCTCCATATTTGGGATATGCTTTTAGCTGTGTCACGCTGGAGGGTAATCCTCTAACCGGCACCCAGGCTAAGGCAACCTGATACACCTACGCCCTCTGCCGGACTGCACGACCTTCGGGAATGTGCGGATTAGAGGAGAATCTCGCACCCCGGTGACGGTTCAGTGGGCACATAACGCAGCACCCTTACTACTGCAACATTGCTTACGTAGTCGGATAAGGGCAGGAAAATCCCGAATCAACGAAACCTGCTACACGTTGATATCGGATCTAGACTGACTAATAGTGCATTCCCACCACTTTCGCGTTATTCGTTCCGCAACACTCGCACGGCCACGCAGATTCTATCTCAGAATTCTTTGGGCCGTTTCAGAATCCAGAAACTATATGAACTAAATTGATCAATTTTCTTGCACGGTGTAAGGTCATGGCCCGAGCGTTACGAGGGTCCTTATTACGCCGTGCAGAAATGTTTTTTTTTTTTATCCGAAGAGTTGGAGGAATGCATAATGCACCATGACAGGAGCCGTGCGAGACTCCCCGTGTGTGAGGCTTGTTCCGATACTTATTCATATTCATCGCGTCGGCCCACACCTCTGCTCCATATAATAGGATAGAGTTGGTGGTCGCCATGAGTAGCCGCCTGACTGTTGGCCTAGGCCCGCGCACTTTGGCCATGAGTCGGCTAAGCTAACCTATCCTAGTCATGGCTTTTTTACAGACGCGATTTAGATGTTCTCCGTAGTTCAGCTTCGTGTCAGAGTTAGCCCTAGATACTTTGCTGATGGTTTCGTCGTTATAGTCTCGCCGCCTACCTTCATCGGTATGATGGTAGGTATGCGTTTTCCTGTCAGGAGGACTATTTTGGTCTTATTAAGCGCTAAAGTCAAGCCGTGCTTCGACATCCACCATAGCACTGTACTCATAATTGCGTTTAGTTTCGCTTGCGCGATGTCCACTTTACGTGCCATTATAACCGCTACTACGACATCTGCGTATCCCACAAGCATCACGCCTCCCGGCATTTCGAGTTTTAGAAGCCCGTCGTACAAGATGCCCCAGAAGTCCGGCCCTAAGATCGAACCCTGTGCTACTCCTGCAGTTATAGGTCTTCTTCTACGTCCCTGCTTCGTGTCATACTCTATAACCCGATCCCTCAGATAATTTTCCGTAAGACGCATAATGTATTACGGCACACCGAAAGACTCTAAGGCATCATGTATGTCGGTCCATCTTGCTGAGTTGAACGCGTTTTTTACATCTAACGTTACCAAAACTACGATATCTCTAGTCGGGTGCCTAACCTCTTCTACCCTCTTTACCGCGTCTGTTACCTCCCTCATGGCCCTATGGTCGATCGTCCTTTTCTAAAGCCATACTGCTTATCAGAGGTCTCCCGCTTCGCGTGCAGCGCTAAGTATTAGTGGTTTAATCAGCGCTTCTTCCGTCTTTCCCATCGTATCCAATAGACTCAATGGTCTATAAGAAGTGTCCGCATCCGCTTCTTTTTTCGGTTTTTCGATAAGGACTAATCTTGCCCTTTTCTATCTCGAGCTGAATACACCCTGTATCAGGCACATATTGTACATTTCCAGTAGCAGCTCCGGCCGTTGGATTGCGACGACTTTCAGCATTTCCGCCAGAATACCATCCATTCCTGGTGCTCTGCCGCTTTTCAGGGATGAGGTTGCCGCGATAAGCTCGCCCTCGGTGAAAGGGAGTATCTCGTATATCGGCACATTCGTTCTTTCTGCCTGAGGTCTGATGGGGTGTATGGGAAACAGCCCATCGATTACCTTTCCTATCACTTCTGCCTCCATGGGCTCCGTTTATTTCATTTCGCCTATCTTTCGGGTAACGATCGCATATCCTTCGCCAAACGGATCTTTCTCCACTTCGTCGACAATCTTTGCCCAACAGCGTCGCTTACTGTGCATTATCGCGTCCCTCAGCCTTTTTCGCGCCCGGTCGTGTCTCTCGTACAAGTCTGGGCTTCAGGCCTTTATCTTTTCAGAGCTTTTTGAGCCTCCCTCCTAGCGTGAAAGCAATCTTTTCTGAGTTTTGCAATTTCCTCCATCCACCAGTATACCGGGTGTCTTATATGGCCACAAGACACCCTTGGCATAGCTGCGTCGCACAACTCCGTGATGAGACGTGTTGTACGTTCTACTAGTGCTTCAGCTTTTTCGCGTCCGCTCAGTTGCTGAGGGAGCCCAATTGATGGGAGCTCCGCACTTTGCACCTCTTCAGCAAGTCTGTCCCGGTTCATGCGCCGGGTATTCCACCGTGGCGTCTGCTTTTTTCTTTCTCTGGTCCTGTTTCTGTGGTCGTCCTGGATGTCAAAAAGTATATACTAGTGGCCACTTGCAGTATATTCCTCCATGACATGCCAATCCCTGATTTTGCGGATTGTCGTTTCGCTTGCGAAAGTTACGTCCGGTATAGATTCCCCAAAACCTGGTCTGCGATAGGTAGTGGTGTTTCCCTCTTTTGCTACCACTAAGCTTAGTCGAGCTGCCATCTCGAGGATGGCCCTGCCTCTGCGATTTGTTGTCGTTATACCCCATTCCGTGGCCCTCGCATTGAAGTCGCCCCCAATGACGAGTTCCCCGGATATGTCTCTTATTGTGTCCTCTAGCACTCCTAGTCATATCGCGAAATCCGCCGTAGTAAGGTTCGATGAGAGATATATGCTGAAGTAAGTGATGCGGCCCACCCTTACCCATACGTAGTCATCCCCCGTCCCTGATTCTGCGATTCCGCGCCTGGGCACCTATACTGCGGCGGTCCTTGCATCGTTGGACACCCAGCCGGGTGTGTCTCGATCCGTGTACTGTTCGCTTATCAGGAGGATGTCCGCTTTCTCCTCTGCGACAAATTCCGGTAGGAGATCGTGGGCGAGCCTACTTCTGTGCAGGTTGCCTTGAAGTATCCGCGCTATTATCCTTGCGTTTTTCCCGCTTTTAAGGCCGCCCGGAAACCGCGCACGTACCGGTGCCTGGTGCATTCACCGTCTTGTCCTCGGCCATCTTAGCGTCTGTGCATAAGAAACACCTCCTTTGTTGGGTTGGCACAGTGCATAGTGCTGCCTTGTGCCCACTCGCGCCACACTTCCAGCAGTTGGCGCTCCTGTCGGGTCCTTTACATCTCGCCTTTACGTGTCCGTAACCGAGGCAGCGATAACATCGCGTGGGGTTCACGCGAACCCTCACTCGGCAGTTTATCCAGCCGATATAGATCTTTCCTTTTTTGAGCAGAGCGGTGGCCTTAATCTGATCTATTTTGGCCACTGTTACCCTCTGTTCCCTTGTGTTCGGCTTGAACAGATGGACTTTGGCATCTTCTTCGCCCGTCTCGGCTGTGATAGCACTGCGGACATCGTCCTGCGTCGTAAGACTGTCGATGTCCCTAATTTTCAGTGTGATTCTGGAGATCTTCCCCCTGACTGTACCTGCCTTTCCAATGGCGGCTTGGATGGCCGTTTTAAGTGATTCCATTTTATCATCACTCTTACCTACGCCAATCAGAACGCCGCCCTCTTTTGGCTTGCTGAGATACTTAACCTCCGTATTCAGCTCCTCCGGATTTACTTGCTTCTCCAGAGTTTTTATCATTTCTCTCGTCGTGCGCCTTATTTCCAGTAGCTTGTCTCGCAGGCTGGCATGATCTTTTAGCCATTCCTTTATGGTCTGGCTCTCTTCATCTACCGGTGCCTTCTTCTCGAACCGGTACTCTGCTGCGCTCATGTGTCCGACCACCCGGATCCCCCTGTCTATAGGGACAGCTGGTATGGTACCAACACATGACTGAAGGCGGTACCAGACTGGGCACATTATACCGGGGTATAGAACGCGCTATCGAACTAGTCCACCTCGGCTCTCTCGAACCTCCCACCACGAACGAAGGTGCTCGACTATCTGGAGAGTTTCCGGCAGACGTCATTCGATATCACGCACTCGCCAAAGCCGATTGACCAGAATTGGCTAGATTCCGGCCTCGCACGTCAGCATAAGCCAAAGATGGGTCAGGTCACTTCCGCATGCAACTTCAGATCGCCTCGCCACCCAGGTTCTCATAAGCCCATCACCCGGTCAGCTGCTAAGGATAAGGAGCGAACATTTCGATGGAATTATTATTATTATTATTATTATTATTATTATTATTATTATTATTATTATTATTATTATTATTATTATTATTATTATTATTATTATTATTATTATTATTATTATTATTATTATTATTATTATTATTATTATTATTATTATTATTATTATTATTATTATTATTATTATTATTATTATTATTATTATTATTATTATTAGAGACATCGTAGTTTTGGTAACGTTAGATGTAAAAAACGCGTTCAACTCAGCAAGATGGACCGACATACATGATGCCTTAGAGTCTTTCGGTGTGCCGCAATGCATTATGCGTCTTACGGAAGATTATCTGAGGGATCGGGTTATAGAGTATGACACGAAGCAGGGATGTAGAAGGAGACCTATAACTACAGAAGTAGCACAGGGTTCGATCTTAGGGCCGGACTTCTGGGGCATCTTGTACGACGGGCTTCTAAAACTCGAAATGCCGGGAAGCGTGATGCTTGGCACGTAACGTGGACATCGCGCAAGCGAAACTAAACGCGATAATGAGTAGAGTGCTATGGTGGATGTCGAAGCACGGCTTGACTTTAGCGCTTAATAAGACCGAAATAGTCCTTCTGACAGGAAAGTGCATAGCTACCATCATACCGATGAAGGTAGGCGGCGAGACTATAACGACGAAAACATCAGCAAAGTATCTAGGGGTAACTCTGGACACGAAGCTGAACTACGGAGAACATCTAAATCGCGTCTGTAAAAAAGCCATGACTAGGATAGGTCAGCTTAGCCGACTCATGGCCAACGTGCGCGGGCCTAGGCCAACAGTCAGGCGGCTTCTCATGGCGATCACCAACTCTATTCTATTATACGGAGCAGAGGTGTGAGCCGACGCGATGAGTATGAATAAGTATCGGAACAAGATAACGGCTGTACAGCGAAGGGGGCCCTTAGAATAGCATGCTCCTACCAGACGGTCGCGACCGGGGCATCGATGGTAATCGCGGGGGTAATCCCCGTTGATCTTCTTGCGACTGAACGCAAGCGGATCTACGAGGCTCGCTTAGCATCGAATAGCATCTCGATCGCCGAGGAATAAAGAGAAAAATAATGCGCAATTGGCAGACTAGGTGGACCGAATGTCCAAAGGCTAGGTGGACTAGGATCCTTATTAAAGATGCATGCCCGTGGGTGGACAGGAAGTGGGGGGAGGGTAACTTTTACCTTACCCAGTTTCTCTCCGGTCACGGATACTTTTGAAGCTACCTGTTCGCGATGAACAGGGTGGCATCACCGGGGTGTAAGTACTGCGGTGACTAACGGGACGACGTGAGACACATGTTTTTTGACTGCCCACGCTGGACTGAGAAACGTAGAGTACTGGAGCTGACGATAGGGGCGTTCACGCCCGAGACTGTAGCTGAAACGATGCTTGATAGTAAGCAGAACTGGGATGAGATAACGGCGTATTGACGGTTAGACGGTTGCTTGCAAGACTGGTTGTCGGCTAGAATAGCTTAAGACAGGCGACCTCCCGAAGGAATGCGAAAGCGGCTACGGGGGGGTTTTCTCGGCCTTCTGAGAGCGGGAGTTTTAGTGAGTATGCCTGGTGTTGTCCCACACCAGGAGAGCCTCACACACGTGGTGTCTCGCACGGCTCCTGTCATGGTGCTCTTCGGATAAAAAAAAAATAATAATAATAATCTTTAGAAAATTCTTGGTTTATAAATTTTCATACAATGAACTTTCATTTGGTTTATTTGTATTCATTGAATTTCTATTCAATATTCTATTTTCCCTTTAAATTTAAAATTTAAATTTCTTTCTTTTCTCGTTGCACTACACATTTTAATTTTTTTCCTTTCTTTCACAAAGTAGTAAATTATGCAACAAGGAAGTAAAGTCGTTGAATATTCCCGCGAGTGAGAGTTTACTGTCCGAGCGAAGCAAGGACAGTAAACTATCCAAGGGAATAATCGACTTTACTCTCGTGTTGCATATAGTGCTTTATTTACGACTGAACTGTGTTGCCACTTTATTTCTAGAAAAGTGGGACCTACTCAGCTATCGAGTTTTATTCATCTAGGTAGACAAGAGGGCAGAGAATACAGTACCTGTTCTTTTTTTTATAAATGTATAATATTTATTCTCTAATCCTTAAATCTAATACAAAAATAACAAAAATTCAATAACATAAAAAACAAAATAAATGAAAAAAAATATCACAGAAAATAGAACACAAAATGGGCGTCATTGCCATGGTCAAAAGGGAAAACGGAAAAATTATTAGAAGGGGATGCTTTCTTCCGCGAAGGTCTCGAATTCGGCTACGGCCTTCTCGCCGATCTCCGCTGCCTTGTATACCGCGCGAAAGATCTCGGTGATCAGTGGTGATGGTGCGATTGGTGTGGCGGTATCTGATGTGGAGGGAGCTGAGATGCACGCTCTTTTCTCTTCCAGTAGACGCCGGCTCTGCTATCTCCAAACCCCGTTACACCACCCGCGGCTCATACATCTCCGGATGTTGGGGAAAGCGGCGTTTAAGTGCGGCCTGTTGCGTTCGCTGGCAGGAAAGAGGTACGGGCGTCACTGCCCCTGTCGATCTCGGTGATGGTGGCGGGACGGCGAAGCTGGGTCCTGGTTGCTGTTGTAGTGTTGATGATGGTGCGTGGCCCAGGGTAGCTCTGCTGGCGTCACCCAGCGAAGGTAGGTGCACCGCAGAGACAATCCGTGGCGTCTTGGGAGCACGCCGTGTTGGATTGTATCTCCTGGGGACGAACACCTTTTTCGCCTTTTCCGGGTCTGAGGGGATTCGCCTTGGTGCCGGTCTTCTGGTCCCGCATTCCCTGGTGAAACGAGGTCTGGTAGAACTAGCCCTCCGCGAATTTTTTGCTGCCGGGGCAAGTCGGCTGTTGCTACTGCTGTAGACGCGCTGGCAACGTAAGTTATGACATACCGTCCTTTTGAAAGAAACAGACACCGATTACATTTTATTTTATTACGCGCGCGAGAGAAAGAAAAAAGTTTTTTTTTCACGTTACCAGCACTCCGCTACTTCCGCGGCTAGCAGCGCTTCCGTCCCCTGCGTACCCTGGTGGCAAACGGCGATGGGTGTCGTCTGCTACGACGACTTCCCTTTTCTTCGGCTTCATGATCTAGGTGCTTTGTTACGTCTGGAGTTCCGTCCACTTTAAGCGACCAATACTAAATAAGCTCTCTGCTGCTCTATTTTCAATACTTTGACTTTTTCGAATTGCGGCGGCTGGCTCCGGCCGCTGGTTTTTAGCTCGTAAGGTCGCGTAAGCCGCGAGTTGTGTATGGTGTTTTATTGCGTATACCGCATTTCTCTCTCTCTCTCTCTCTCTGTCTCTTTCTCTCTCTCTCTCTCTCTCTCTCTCTCTCTCTCTCTCTCTCTCTCTCTCTTTTTCAAGTTTCGTGATTTTACTCTGTCTATTTTATTGTTTAAGTTTTTTATATTTTTAAAACATTTTTCGGCTTTCATGGAGTTATTTTTACATGAATTGTGCATTTAGTTTTCGAAGTACGGCTTAAGAATATTAATGTGAAATCTTCATCGCCCTTTTCTTGTATTTACATATAATAATAAGTATGTGTCTATTCCGATTTTTTTCTTGACCTCGTATGGCCCCTGATAAATATCGAAAAATTTTGCGATCTTTCTGTTTTCTGCATCGGATACTTCTAGCGCTTTGATTATTACTTTATTTCCTATATCTTATTCAAAATGCTTTGCGTGAGCGTTCTCTTCCGCCACACGTTTGAAAGCTATTCTATGTGCTTGCTCGCATGCAAGCGATATCCGTTTTTTATGCGTCGTATATTCTTTTTCGGGCGGTATAATAAAGTATTTCTCCCATACTCGTATGGGTTTACGGCTAAAATGTAATTCCGTGGTGCGTAATTTGTTGTTTCATGATGTATCTCGTTTATAATATTTTGTATTATTTTCACGTATCGTGACCAACCTTTGTTAATTTTTTAATTACTGCGTATGCCGTTGCTCGTCGGAGAGGGTAAAATCTATTTATAGTAATTCACCAGGCTTTCACGTCAAGATCAGTTGTGAAATTTCTCTGTATCTTTCGTTGAATGTTTTGTACTGTTACGACAGAGGTTGAATAAGAAAATAATAAAAATTTAAATAAAATAGAATGACGACGCAGCTGCATTACAAAAAAAAAAAAATAAAAATATTTTTCGTAGGGCTTAAGAGCAGGCAAGCGTCCGGACAGCGCAATTAAGTAGTCCGAACAAATAGCAATTAAGAGTGCGCGCAGGTATAGCGATCGGGATCGGTATACGGTGGGCAGCGTCCCTATCGTAGAATTTGTGTACAGCCGGGAAAAAGCCAAGTATCTGGAGAAATTGCGAGTGACAATCTGGCGCCTCGAACTTTGTTTGTGCTGCGTCACAGAATACGAAGCCCTACAAAGCAAATTTAGAATTTCTAAAGTAGAATATTTTTAATAAATAAAATAGAAAATTAGATTCATATGAAGTATGGACAGTTGAAAAGTATTAAGTTGCAACTGTGCATATTTTATTTATTTCAAGGATGTAGAATTTGTATTCGTGGCATAGAAATAAATTTATACTCGCACAGGTTTTACGATGTTTTCAGTTAATTAATAGTTTATAATAAACTTGTTAGAAATAGCAGATAGGTTATAGTAGTAATAATATTAAGTTTAAATAATAATAAAATATTGTAATGGAGATTTGTAATTTTAAAATATTATATTATCGAAAAATTTAAAATCTACAAATTATTATAAAATAACAAATAGAAAAGTTGAAAATGGTACAGAGAGGGCCATCTTGCGGGAAATCGTCAAGGCTAGGAAAATAGCGTGGGTGGGACCGAAGGTGGAGCGGATGAAGATCGGAAGAGGCGGTAGCCAAGCGGAAAGCAGCGATGCTATAGGTCGATGACCGATATAGAGGGCGCAGATGTGGACTCAAAGGGATGGGCCTATGGAAAAGATGCGACGCGGGGGCGAAGGAAAGAAAAGCGTGTGGAGAAAAGTTCAGTCTGTATGAGAGTCTCGTCGAAGAGTTCAGCCAAGGTGGCTGCTCCCACGTAACATCTAACGTTAAAATTTTGTATTTCAAAGCCGTGGTGTCTGTGTTCCGAATAAGAATTTGTCTAAGTTTTTCTTAAAAAAAAAACAGAATATTGAAGAGCAATCAAATCAACAGAGTAAAGTTTCATTCATTATAACCAAATTTCAAATTCAATAAGAAGGAAGATGTTAACAATCCAATAAATTCTGAAGTTGCTACAATATTCTAAAAGAAAAGTAAGTAAAAATTATATAAATTTATTAATAAATATTTAAAGGTTTGGAAATGTGTAAAGTAAGCAGGCTTTGAACGCTGCCACTTATTTTACAAATATATTTTGGGATAACTTATCGAGTTGCCTAAAGGGTTGACTTTAATTAACAAATTAGAGCCAAAAACAACAATTTTCTGACTGTAAATTTCGGAGAAAACCGCTTATAAACAATGGTTTGCAACTTTCGTATTTGAGCATATTTGGGATAGCCGAGGCGTGTAAAGGTGAAAAATTCAGAATATTTCAATTATTTCACAAAATAACTCTATTTGTTGACTCACACACACACACACACACACACACATACACACACACACACACTCCCACCAACCAAATAATCCATTAATTTATAGATAATTTACGAAGAGTGTTTTGAGCTGCCTTTCCTTAGCTCTCATACCCGTTGTCTGGAGGATGCACGAAGTATACACTCTTAAATATAGCACTACGTATGTTGGCTCACGCCCACTCTTTAATTTAGGCACCATAGAATGTTTTTAATTCGCTCGTGACATTAATAAACGTTCGGCACTTTGCAATGGAATCTGATGCATCTGATACAAGCGATAATAATCGGGCCACATTAATATTTCCACAGCACGAAAATTCAGATTCCACGCCGGTGTGTTCGGAACATCATACGATAATCGCGAACGAGCAATTAATTGCATGCTCAACAGGTCCGAAAGTTGTGGAACTATAGCACTTGACACCGGTACCTGCTGCTCGATCTGTTGTTTATCAATCTCGAGATCAACAGTAGCAGCAGTATTTTTGTCGTCCGGCAGCATAATTATTCTTTCACGCACACACAGCACAAAATTTGTTCACGCACACAAGAAAAGTTGCACTAACAATTGTCACGATAAGTGTCTGTTAATCTCTGTTTCTTTTTAAGTAAACAGCACGGGCACATCCTAATTTTAAAATTCAAATTGTAACTCCAGCGTACGGTCTGTTTTTCCTCTGCCAATAAAATTGTTTCTCGCACAGGTAGCATCTGTCACGCGTCACTAATTTTTTATTTTTTACAACACTTAGATATTGCACAATTAGCACTAAATATTCTTTATCACTGCCCGATAGTTCGTTGTCCGCGTCGTAGCCTGTTGAGTCCTCGCACAATATACTAGGGTACACTCCCTTTACTCTGTCATCGGTGCACTTACCCCTGTAATCTCTCATGATTACTTGAAGAGAGTTAGACGGGCACTGATGCATGCTCTCTTTCAGAGGTGTGATGCTACAACATTTTGTAGTCCCTAAACACGTGCGATCCCACGCTCACATCTTACGCACTCTCGTTTTGCTGATGCTTCGAAAATTCAGAAACAATGCTCGAGTTGTAAGAGATTTTCACGTGCTTTAAAGTACGTACTATGCAGCTGCGTCTTCTTACTCATTCTTTTTCTTGGTATAGCTATGCAGAAGCATCTTCTTAGTCATTCCCTTTTTCACTAACCAGCAGAGAAAAGAAATTCGGCAACAATACTGTCTAAAACCCGAGATATTCATACGTGCATCTCTAGTATAATCATGCAGCCGCTCTATGAGTTATGATTCTCGAGAAAAAATAATTGCGCATGTTCCAACGAGTTTAGCGCGTATAATATTATTTAAATAATGCCTAAAACTTTATTTTGACTATGGGTATGGGTATCGGACCCCTATAATCGTTTCTCGTAAGAGAACTTCAATTTTTTTATTTTTTTGATAACTCCAATATTTACAGAGTTATTGGAACTTTTTCAATTTTACTTATTATACGAAAATTTAGTTTTTGACCTGCATCAATGATTTTTTAACTGTACACTTATTTTGCACAATCTATCGAGTGGCATTGAAGAAAAATTAAAATTTCCAGAATTCAAGATTTTTTTTGGCTGTATTCCGTAGGATTTTAGATAACACAGTAAAGCGTTGCGCTATTTTTTCTTATTGTTTTTTCTTTTAAGCCTTAATTTTCACTCTGCAATTTAATGCACACACAGGAACACTTTTGTCCGTATTCAACACGTGCACAGGCTGTCAGCGTTTCAATCAGTTCAACAGCGTTTTAAAAGAAATTATTGAACGAATGCCTCTCTACTAATCATTCTAAGAAATCCTTGCATTAAACTATCTTTTCTATAGCTTTCATGTCGCCTTTAAATATGAGGACTCGCAGGTGTCGCTCTTAAAACCTTTGCAAAATAAATTCTGACAAACATATGTACACCTGACTGCGAGTAAGCAGTATAAGTCTAAAATAAATAGTCTTCTATCAGCAGTATCAGCGAAAAAAAGTGCGTGGGATTTTGCACTGCATCCCCACCGTTTACCCTGCACCGAGAGAGTATTTAAAGAGCTCCCCTCGATGGTCTTGCCAGTTTCCTTTGGATAGTCAAAACATTTTTTCACAGAATGATTCGAGGAAGTCTGACACATTTAGTAAAAGTTTTGCGTGAAGCATTGAATATTGCGAGAGTTCTAGATCCGTACATTCGTATGATGTGTGAAGCAGTGTGGGCTTCAGATCTTTAGCAGCAATCAATAGATAATTTATGTAGAAAGCTGCGTTTTCTCCTACTACATTGTAGAATAACCACAGTCTATCGTATGTTTACCAATGGTCTATTCCGTAATCCGGATGTTCTGTTGATGGCTCTGGAAGGCATACGCCAGCGTAACAATTATAAACATCCACTAGCGCGTATAATGTTTCGCCGCCAATGTAAGTATGAGATATTAACGTTTTTTATTCATATTGATCTTTTCAATTAGTCTGAGCTTTACTAAATTTTTTTCAGTAATTCACGAGATGATGAGAGATACCAGGGGTGATGAAATCAATGGTGTGTAATGAGCACCAGTTACAAACTCCCGAAACAAGCAATATTACTTGTGTTACGTCCTAAGTCGTATGATGACTATCAACGGACGAATCATTTAATGGTTATTAGTATTAGTAGTTAGTATCTCGACAGCAGTATAATATTCGGAGAGAGAGAGAGAGAGAGAGAGAGAGAGAGAGAGAGAGAGAGAGAGAGAGAGAGAGAGAGAGAGGATACTTCTTGTTGATGTTTCGCCTAGTACAGACAGTGACACTGTTCTTAATTTTATTCATTCACAACTATTAATATGTACACCTGAAGATTCTCATGTATTTAGAAAAAATTATAATTAATTGCCATTGCTTTTAAGCAAAGATTTGAAGTCAATTTTGCTTCTGATAGAGTGCTAAATTTAGTATTATTCCTTGAATCAAAATTACAATTAAAAATGGTCAATAATACACATAAATTTAATTATAGCCATCGAAACGTGACGCTATGCAAGCGCAAGGCAAGATTCAGGGTCTCGCGCATGAGTCGCGGTCCGTCGGACGGACAGATAGCTTTCGGCCACAGGTACAAACGCATCAGCTCTCAACAACCGATAGCGTGCGAAGGAGTAAGAGTGTGAGTGAAATCGAGAGGAAGACTTTTTGACCAACTCCTGCTACCACGAGGAAGGTTGACCGAACAAAAGCATGTCGATTCTTGCAAGTAAGCCATTAACATCACTAGAGCCGAATGTGCGTTAGTGTGTGCTGTGTGGTGCGCGCCTACTGAGAATGGCGACTACGAGTAAGTAGGACTGAGCCCTTTTCTTATTGTGTGAGCGGTAGCAGTGGCTACAGCTTTGCGACTTGCTGCAGTAGCACCGGGTAGCGGCCTCCTTGTTCTTGCGAGTACGCTTCGTAAGATACTTTCCATGCCTAAAGCCGGGGCTTACTTGTATAGAGTCAAGTTTAGCAGTATGATATATTATTTCTTTGTTTTATTTTAATCAGGACTTGCTTAATTTTTCCGAGTTTTTTCTCCCGTTACCTACATCCTCACCGTGAATACCGCTGCCTCTGCAGGCATTGAAACAAACAGTTGCAACGCAAATATAAGTAGACGGCTCTGCACAGAAGAGTGCTGAGGGAGAGCACACGCGCAAACACGACGTTCGCAAAGCAGCTCTTAAAGCAAAATGCGTTGCAACGCGGGCAGATCACAGGCGTTGAGAGAGTTCTCCGCTATACCGAGGGATTGTGATGCAGTTTAATATTGTCAAGTTTTCTCTCCGAAAACAAGTACCGTTACAAATGTTAATAAAAATGTTAATAAAAATGCAAGTGATACAACAACAGCTGTTGTAGATACTTGATTACTGTACCAGACACATATATTTAATATTAAATAAGCTGATGCATTTTATACGAGATTTAAATTAATTTTAATTTAATATACAACTATTTTAAAAATACTTCTTTATTTATTCATAATCCTTTCCGAAAATGATATTCATTTAAACAATAATTATTAAGTCTTACGCTAAAGAAGTTCAATTTTAAATACTTTGTAGCTAAATCAAATTAAGTTATCACTTCTGCCGGGCGTACCAAGACGCACATGTTTTTTTTTATATATCATGTATTTAACCGAATGCTGTAAAAAAACCTTACAATTTGGGGAAAAACGGGTACGCTAATGTATGTAAAGTATAATTTGAGCTTGCATTAACGCCAAAAATTGTTATTTGCACCCCAAACTTTTTTCTCGTAAATTACAAAAAAAAAGTATGTATCCGCTGTATCTACGACATGCTGTGTTTTTTAAACGATAACAGCATTTTCATTATTTTTATTACGTATGATTTATTGTGTATGAGTAAATAGGTTAAAAATAGACTCTTTATATAATTCATATAACTTTAAAATATTTAACATCTACTTTGATAATTTTTATAGATCTTTGCTGTCTGCAGCTGCTGTGAAAGAAAATATTCTGAATTTTAATCTTTGCAAACGTTTACAATGTTCTTTCATACATAAACGGAGAAATCAAGAATCACTTAGAGTTGTAACTACGGAGATACACATCTTTAGCATTAGTCCTGGTAAATTCTGTTATTAATTATGTTTTCTGTACCTTAACAAAATGACAAATGCCATGTAAATCTTGATAGTTTTGTTAATCAAACAAAGCGAATAACATCGCTACTGCATATCAACGGCTGAGTAGCAGAATGGTCTATCTCAGTCACTGCTCCAAAAACGCTTTATCTTGCCGCCGTTTCGAGAACACTCTATCGCGGCCATTACTTCGAGACCGGCCTATTTAAAATGAGATTCGTTTTCTAAAATTTTGCAGTGGCAACACTTTACGATTAAACAAAACATCAGAATGCTTATGGAACATCGTTTTTGCCTATGAACATTTTCAAAACAAACAAGCGCACCACGCGTGACCTTATGGCCGCGGTGACTTGCCTCTTTGCATAGCCTAGTGAAGCAAAGAATGCCAAACGCTTTGCGTTTTGGGTTTAAGGCGCGACCACTGACGCTCAGATATCGCGCTCGCCATCCAACGTTTCTATTGGTTATCTCCTTTAAAAACCGTTTTTAAGGATTTGTCATTCGTTAAAGTTTTTCCAAAAAAATATTCGTCACAATAAAAAGTCGTGTTTTAAAAATATCTACAACTTTTACATATAAAATTTTCATGTAAGACGTAAAACAGCAAATTTATGGTGCATAATTGATTTTTTACTTCCTCCTAGAGAAAGCTTTGTAATAGTAAAATTTTGAGTTCTGTCAAAACTTATAGAAAATACTTTTTGGTGTGTTAGAAGTTTAAATCAAGTGTTTTTAAAAGATGTCCGTATGGATGTGTGTGTGTATTTTTTTTATGTGGCGTAGGCAGAGCAAGCTCTGCACAAGTGGTCCTCCGACACTGGATTCCCACAGGTACTATCGTTGAACAATACTTCCGTGGGGACCGTTAACTAGCCTTTTTTGGCTTCTCCTTTGAAGTTTGACATTTCGATACATCACCCATCCACCAAAGTGATTAGGGGTTCGGGATCAAACTCGTCTTCTTTATTCTGCATTGTCCTGCCGTCTTCTTCCTGCCGCATCGTCTGGTCGTCTACTTCAAGCAGCATTGACCGCCCATCCTCTGGACAGACTCAACCCCGACACCTACGTTCCTCTGCATCGGGCGAAGAAGTGAGAGCTAAGCTCTGTGACCTACATTCCTCTGCATCAGTCCGAGGAGCGTTTTGTATCTATAACCTAGTGGCCTTCGTCTAGCAACAGTTTTATTTAGCAGTTTCGCCATGTTCTTTCCTTTTATTTTCTTCGTCATTTCTAACCTTCTTGATAATAGTCCTTACGTAGTTGTTGACTGCGCACCAGCCATCTTTCGACGCTAGCATAGCTGTCACCATTGACTCAGGGGTCACCTTAGCCTGAAGGTGCCGCTCGAGTCCCTCTCGTTCCATTTCCTATCACGAACAGTTGCAGAAGACATGTTCCGCATCTTCGTTTGCTTCCAAACATACTGGAAAATTTGAATTATCCTTTATCTTAAAGCGGTGTAGGTTGGCTCGAAAGCACCCATGTCCGCTCAAAAACTGCGTAAGGTAATAATTCACTTTCCCGTGTCGTCTATTGGTCCAGCCAACAATAGGCGGCATACTCCCGGTCTGTCAGATCAGGGTCCGCTTCTATTTTTCATAAAATATCAGCGTACGAATTTTCTTTAGCAGCTTTTATAACAAGTGCATCAGGCCTGGTGAGTCTCTCTCATGGTTTTCTAGTGCTATTTTTGTTCTTGGCACCAGTGCTTTCGCGCATCTTCTCTTTCCTCTTATTTTCTTTCTTTTTCTCCTTTCTGGTAATAACCCCTTGCCAGGGTGGGTCTGCCTTTTCTTCCGGAGACACCTGTGATTGGATTTCTTATGCGATTTCCACAGAAGCTACTTCCTTATATTTCCTTGTTCTCTTAGCGTAGTTTTCTTGTCACTCTTCTACCTGGCTTAGTGACATTGCCTTACGATTATTTAGCGTTCTTGTCGTCACCGCGTTTAATGCTTCTATGGTGTGTGATTCGTTGTCCTCCTTCCGAATATGCTGCTGGTTCGGTGACATTTCCGATTTTTTTAGCATCATTCCAAGGCTCTTCTTGCTCTTTTCCAGCGCCACTTGTCCCCTTTCAAGCCGCTTAACCTGGATCATAATCGCCGATAGATCGCTTTTGACAGACTTGGCAGACTTTTGACATGAATGTTGGATGCATTTGACACAACATTATCCATAGAGTTTAGCCTGTCTTGGATTTTCTCCCATATGCTTGTTCGTCCTCACTCAGCATCTCGAATTGTATTCCAGATCTCGAGAGCACCTTTTCCTGCTTTCTCTCCTGGCTCGGTCAAATTTTCCATGCTAGATAATCGTCTTCATTTCTGTATGTGTCTGACCACCGTCGATCCCCCCGTCTATGGAGGCAGCTGACATGGCCCCAACACATGACTGTAAGCGGTGCCAGACTGGGAACATTATAATAGAGTAAAGCACGCGATACTGCCCTAGCCCACCTCCACTTTCTCGAACCTTCCAGCCCGAACAAAGTGCTTGGCTCTCTGGAGAGTTTCTGGCAGACATCAAGCAATATCACGTACTTGCCTTAGCTGATTGACCGGTACTGGCTATATAACCGGCCTCCCGTCTTGCCGTCAGCGGCAGCCAAAGGTGCTTCAGGTCACTTTGGCTCGCAACCTCAGATTGCTTCCCCAGCCTGGATATCCTTTTGGCAGCTTACGAATCGCACCGCACGGCAAACGCGGCGACCTGAATTGGTCCACGGAGCATATTTTAATTCTGCTCTACCCTCCGAGGTATATATCCCAGCGAGCTCTCCCCCATCCGCCACCCAGGGGACGCGCCACATACGGGTGTCACGCTTACCCGCGTGGTGTGTGTGTGTGTGTATGTATGTATACTGTAATATTTCTGTAACTACTCCGTCAATATCAATCAAATTTGACATGCATATCTATTTTTGGATTCTGAATTCGGAGAAAACAGTTATTCCTTATTTTCTTAACTATTTTTTTATGGCAATTTTTTGATTTTTGAAAAACACTATTTTGCGTTTTTTTCAATTATTCCATTGTTACAAACAATTCAGCTGAAATGCATTCATTTGAAAGAGAATAATATTAACTACTATTCCTCGTTTGGTCCTCGGATCGACCGCTTTGTTCGGTAGATTAAATGAAAAAGGTGATTTTTTTTTTAGTAATTTATATCTCTGAAACTAAACATCATAACCTTACGAAAAAAATCATGTCGATGTGTCACGTATCAAACTATATCCCATTAAAATTTCAAGTGATTTGACTACCTATTTCTCAATAATAAATCGAAAACTGAAAAAAAAGTGTTTTTTGTGCCCCGATTACAGACGTAAAAAGGCTTTATTGCACTTAAGATTTTGAGAAAAAGTAGATATTTTATGTGGTTTGGCTAAGTTTATTGCACAGCTTTCGAATCCCTATGATTCTTAAGATATCTAAGTTTTAATTTTCATTTGAAAATTTTTTGATTTCTTTTATCTCTAAAACAATTTAGTCAAATGCTTAAAAATTTTATTTTATGATTTACCTTTAAAAAAAGCTATCTATTACTACAATTGTAAGCAATTTCGTTAAGCGGTTTTCAAGTAAAGAGCTGAAATGGAAAAACCGATTTTTTTTAAACTTTTGCTTCCTTTTATAGGGGTGTCGTTGCACGTCGTTAAAGTCCCTCCCTATGAATTCATGTCATACTGATATATATATATATATATATATATACTAGTGGGGCTCCGCCCCCCTGCTCGCTTCGCTCGCCAACCCCCTATTGTAGTTTCTGTGTGATTTTATCTTCAAAATTTTATTTTCATGAACTGATAATTATGTTCTGGATGGTTGAAAATGATCGATCTTATTGTATAAGAAAACCTGTTACTGGAAGTAAAAGTATTGTTTAACATTGAACTTCTACTATTAATGGCATTTAAAATAGTTTTAGCTAGTTTTTGAAGTTTTCTGACGCTTGAAATTCATCATTTGAATTTATATATATATTTTTTTTAAAATTAATTTTAATTTTTTTTAATGTTCTTAATGTTTAAATCTTTGTGCCGCAAAAGGCATCTATAAAATGATTGACTTTATAAAATTCGAGTTGCGCGCCATTGGGAGACGTGAGGTGATCCTGAAAATTAAATTATTTGCGGGTACGTGGAAAACTGTCTCTTTATTCTGTCTCTCTAGTTCTGTCTGACTACTCATATTACCTGAAAATTCATCGAGGTCTTTGATCTCGCTTATCTTGTACATTTTGTTGTTTATTCAATCAGTGAATCATCTATAATGATTATACTTTCTGATGGTTCTTTGAGTTCTTTGAACTCAATTATTCCCTAACTTATTTACACGTTATTAATAATTAACTTTAATCTTATAACTTAAATAAAATTAGAGGTAGATCTTCAATATCTGGTTCTCTTGGAACTGATACTTCTTACCTTAACCTAAACCTTAATTCTATTTAATATTATCCAATTTAAATCTATTTAATCATAATATGTTATAAATTTGTATTTAATTGGACTGTTAATGCGGCCTTATTTTACTACGCAATAGCGTTGTGAAAGTATGACGGTCTCAAGCCCGATAACGCAGAGAGCAGTCATGTTATTTGGTGGGGGGTGGTGGGGGGCGATGGGGGGGGGCGATGGGGGGGCGGTGGGGGGTGGTGGGGGGGTTTTTGAGATTTTCGAAAATAACAGAAAAATGAAAGAATTTTACGTGTTTTGGTGGGGGGGCCAAGGTGGGGGGGTGGTGGGGGGGTGGAGGGGTGGTGGGGGGGTGGAGGGGTGGTGGGGGGGAGTCTTGCCAAAATGACTATATAATATAGGAAGATATATATATATATATATATATATATATATATAAAATTAATCCAATGCATACTGGTAACTCTTATATACCATTACCAGCATTCATAGAGAAAAGGAATGCATGCATAAATGTTAAAAATTATGATATCAAATGCCTTATATGGGCAATTTTATCTGCATTATATCCTGTAAAACATGAAAATCATTCTAATAGATTGTATAGTTATATTCAGACATTTTAAATATGAAAGGTATTGAGTTGCCAGTATCATTGAAAAGTATACTAAGATTTGAAAAGCAAAATAATACAATATCAATAAATGTATTTGGTCTAGATAACAAAGATATTACACCTCTCTATTTAACATCATGTAAAAAGAGTAATCATATAAATCTTTTTTTACTCACAAATGATAATTTGGATGGTGGTGGTGAAAGTGATAAGTTTTTATCTCAACCACATAATGTATACATCAAAAGTCTGTCTCGTTTAATTAGTAATAATTTGACAAATAGAAAAAAAACCTCTATGTTTGCAATAGATGTTTAAATTTTTGTTATAAAGAAGATGACTTAATAAAGCATGAAGAACATTGCAAAATATTAAATAAATGTAGAATTAGACTTCCTAATGAAGAAAATAGTTTGATAATGTTTAAAAATCATCGCTACAATGAAAAGTTACCTTTTATAATCTATGCAGACTGTGAGTGTTTGTTAAAACCAATAAGTCAAGATGAAAAAACAAACACACAACCAATACAAAATCATGAAAATTAAAGTATAGGTTACTATCTGAAATGCAGTTACAACGATTCACTATCAAAATATGACTTTTATAGAGGACCTGAAGCGTCAAGATATCTTGCTGAACAGTTAAGAAGCATATAAAAACAAATAAGTGCTTTATATGGGAACCCTTTACCTATGCCAGTTCTATCTCAGACTAAATTAACAGATTATTATGATTCAAAAACGTATGATATTTGTAAAAAATTGTTGAGTGATGATACAAAGGTGCGTAATCACTGTCATCTCACTCGAAAATATCGGGGACCTGCACATGCTATCTGCAATTTAAACTATCAAGATTCAAAAATACTTCCAGTTGTGTTTCATAATTTTAGTGGTAATGATGCACACTTTATTATTTCTGATGTATCAAACCATTTTCCAGGACAGATTGATTTACTAGCTCTGACAAAAGAAAAATATATTTCATGCATGTAGAAAATAGCAAAATTAAGATAAGATTTTTAGATTCATTTAGATTAATGCCTACATCACTTGAAAAATTAGTATCATATCTTCAAGACTCAGTTGTTAATAAAGAATTTAGTGATCTGAGACACAAATAAACTTGTTAACAAGAAAAGGTGTTTTACCCTTCGAGTATATAAGCTCATGGGAAAAACTAGAAGAGAAGTTGCCTGAAAAAGAGGATTTTTTCAGCATTCACAATGACTCATCGATATCTGATCGAGATTATGAGCATGCACAATATGTATGGAGTACATTTAATATTCAAACACTTGGTGAGTACTCAGATCTTTATATGAAAACTGATGTTTTGCTGTTAGCAGAAGTTTTCAAAAATTTTCGAGATCAGAGCATGAATGTTTATAATCTAGATCCTGCTCATTATTACACTATTCCAGGCTTTTCCTAGGACGCTATGCTTAAACATACAGGTGTACAATTAAAACTTCTAAGAGACATTGACATGGTACTTTTTATAGAGCGAGGAATTCGAGGTGGTTTGAGTCAGTGCTCTAATCAGTATGCAGCAGCTAATCATAAGTACATGCTTAAAAAATATAATAAAGATAAAGCAAATGAATACTTGATTTATTTAGATGCAAATGATTTATATGGATTTGGGCTTTCACAATGTCTTTCGTATGATGAATTTCAGTGGCTTGAAAATTGTGAAAGTTTTGAATTGTTTTCCATCGCATAAGACGCTTCTCATGGTTATATTTTAAAAGTCGCTTTAGATTATCCTTCTGAAATACATAATGAGCATAATGATTTGCCATTCTGTCCAGAAAATGCAAAACCTCCTGGATCTAAGCAGAAAAACTTTTAGCTACACTTCAACCAAAAAGAAATTACGTTATTCATTATATTGCTCTGCAACAAATGGTCTTCGACTCGTTATATTATACATTATATTAAGCATGAACCCTTTTTCTCTGGTTCTCCGATCTTTCACGGTTACACTATCTATATTTATTAATTTATTAAAATTAGAGTTAAATATTTATAATTCGAATCTCATTTGCACCCTCCATACAGTGCGTTTGCTTGTGTAACAATTATATTATACAGTATATTAAGCATAAACCCTTTTTCTCCAGTTCTCCGGTTCTCCAATTCTCCGGTCTTTTATGGTCACACTATCTATATTTCCTAATTTATTAGAATAACATTGACCTATTTATATATTGCATCTCATTTAAACCTCTTATACAGTGCGTTTGCTTATGTAACAATAATATACGTTATATTAAGCATGAACGCTTTATCGTTCTTCGTTTCTCCGGTTCTCCGGTCTTTCAATTTCATACTATCTATATTTCTTAATTTATTAAAATAAGTGTTACGTATTTATAATTCGGATCTTATTTGAACCTCCTTTGCAGTGCCTTTGCTTGCGTAACAATTATATTATACATTATATTAAGCATAAATAATTTTGCTTCGTTTCTCCGGTTCTCCGATTTTTCAAAGTCATACTTTCTATATTTATTAATTTATTAAAATAAGTGTTACGTATTTATAATTCACATCTCATTTGAACCCTCCTTACAGTGCGTTGCTTTTGTAACAATTACATTATACATTATTTTAAGCATAAACCCTCTTTCTCTGTTTCTCCGGTCTTTCAGGGTTACACTATCTATATTTCTTAATTTATTAAAATAAGAGTTACGTATTTATAATTCGCATCTTATTTGCACCATTTTTGCAGTGTGTTTGCCTGCGTAATAATTATATTATAAATTATATTAAGCATAAATAATTTTTCTCCGTTCGTCCGGTTCTCCGTTCTTTCAGGGTCATACTATCTATATTTCTTAATTTATTAAAATCAGAATGACCTATTTATTATTCGCATCTCATTTAAACCCTCCTTACAGTGCGTTTGCTTTTGTAACAATTATATTATACATTATATTAAGCATGAACCCTTTTTCTCTGGTTCTCCGATCTTTCACGGTTACACTATCTATATTTATTAATTTATTAAAATTAGAGTTAAATATTTATAATTTGCATCTCATTTAAACCCTCCATACAGTGCGTTTGCTTTTGTAACAATTACATTATACAGTATATTAAGTATAAACACTTTCTCCAGTTCTACGGTTCTCCAATTCTCCGGTCTTTTATGGTCACGCTATTTATATTTCCAAATTTATTAGAATAAGATTGACCTATTTATATATTGCATCTCATTTAAACCTCTTTTACATTGTGTTTGCTTATGTAACAATTATATACGTTGTATTAAGCATGAACACTTTATCGTTCTTCGTTTCTCCGGTTCTCTGGTTTTTCAAGTTCATACTATCTATATTTCTTAATTTATTAAAATAAGACTTACGTATTTATAATTCGCATTTTATATGAACCTTTTTTGCAGTGCGTTTACTTGCGTAACAATTATATTATACATTATACATAGTATAAACCCTTTTTCTCTGTTTCTCAGGATCTCTGGATCTCCGGTCTTTCAGGGTTACACTATCTATATTTCCTGATTTATTAGAATAACATTGACCTATTTATATATTGCATCTCATTTAAACCTCTTTTACAGTGCGTTTGCTTATGTAACAATTATATACTTATATACGTTATATTAAGCATGTTATATTAAGCAGCATGAACCCTTTTTCTCTGGTTCTCCGATCTTTCACGGTTAAACTATCTATATTTATTAATTTATTAAAATTAGAGTTAAATATTTATAATTCGCATCTCATTTAAACCCTCCATACAGTGCGTTTGCTTGTGTAACAATTATATTATACAGTATATTAAGCATAAACCCTTTTTTTTCTCCAGTTATCCGGTTCTCCAATTCTCCGGTCTTTTATGGTCACCCTATCTATATTTCCTAATTTATTAGAATAACATTGACCTATTTCTATATTGCATCTCATTTAAACCTCTTTTACATTGCGTTTGCTTATGTAACAATTATATACGTTATATTAAGCATGAACACTTTATCGTTCTTCGTTTCTCCGGTTCTCTGGTTTTTCGAGTTCATACTATCTATATTTCTTAATATATTAAAATAAGACATACGTATTTATAATTCGCATTTTATATGAATCTATTTTGCAGTGCCTTTGTTTGCGTAACAATTATATTATACATTATATTAAGCATAAATAATTTTGCTTCGTTTCTCCGGTTCTCCGATCTTTCAAAGTCATACTTTCTATATTTCTTAATTTATTAAAATAAGTGTTACGTATTTATAATTCGCATCTCATTTGAACCCTCCTTACAGTGCGTTGCTTTTGTAACAATTACATTATACATTATTTTAAGCATAAACACTCTTTCTCTGTTTCTCCGGTCTTTCAGGGTTACACTATCTATATTTCTTAATTTATTAAAAAAAGAGTTAAATATTTATAATTCGCATCTCATTTGCACCCTCCATACAGGGCGATTGCTTGTGTAACAATTATATTATACAGTATATTAAGCATAAACCCTTTTTCTCCAGTTCTCCGGTTCTCCAATTCTCCGGTCTTTTATGGTCACACTATCTATATTTCCTAATTTATTAGAATAACATTGACCTATTTATATATTGCATCTCATTTAAACCTCTTATACAGTGCGTTTGCTTATGTAACAATTATATACGTTATATTAAGCATGAACGCTTTATCGTTCTTCGTTTCTCCGGTTCTCCGGTCTTTCAATTTCATACTATCTATATTTCTTAATTTATTAAAATAAGTGTTAAATATTTATAATTTGCATCTCATTTAAACCCTCCATACAGTGCGTTTGCTTTTGTAACAATTACATTATACAGTATATTAAGTATAAACACTTTCTCCAGTTCTACGGTTCTCCAATTCTCCGGTCTTTTATGGTCACGCTATTTATATTTCCAAATTTATTAGAATAAGATTGACCTATTTATATATTGCATCTCATTTAAACCTCTTTTACATTGTGTTTGCTTATGTAACAATTATATACGTTGTATTAAGCATGAACACTTTATCGTTCTTCGTTTCTCCGGTTCTCTGGTTTTTCAAGTTCATACTATCTATATTTCTTAATTTATTAAAATAAGACTTACGTATTTATAATTCGCATTTTATATGAACCTTTTTTGCAGTGCGTTTACTTGCGTAACAATTATATTATACATTATACATAGTATAAACCCTTTTTCTCTGTTTCTCAGGATCTCTGGATCTCCGGTCTTTCAGGGTTACACTATCTATATTTCCTGATTTATTAGAATAACATTGACCTATTTATATATTGCATCTCATTTAAACCTCTTTTACAGTGCGTTTGCTTATGTAACAATTATATACTTATATACGTTATATTAAACATGTTATATTAAGCAGCATGAACCCTTTTTCTCTGGTTCTCCGATCTTTCACGGTTAAACTATCTATATTTATTAATTTATTAAAATTAGATTTAAATATTTATAATTCGCATCTCATTTAAACCCTCCATACAGTGCGTTTGCTTGTGTAACAATTATATTATACAGTATATTAAGCATAAACCCTTTTTTTTCTCCAGTTATCCGGTTCTCCAATTCTCCGGTCTTTTATGGTCACCCTATCTATATTTCCTAATTTATTAGAATAACATTGACCTATTTCTATATTGCATCTCATTTAAACCTCTTTTACATTGCGTTTGCTTATGTAACAATTATATACGTTATATTAAGCATGAACACTTTATCGTTCTTCGTTTCTCCGGTTCTCTGGTTTTTCGAGTTCATACTATCTATATTTCTTAATATATTAAAATAAGACATACGTATTTATAATTCGCATTTTATATGAATCTATTTTGCAGTGCCTTTGTTTGCGTAACAATTATATTATACATTATATTAAGCATAAATAATTTTGCTTCGTTTCTCCGGTTCTCCGATCTTTCAAAGTCATACTTTCTATATTTCTTAATTTATTAAAATAAGTGTTACGTATTTATAATTCGCATCTCATTTGAACCCTCCTTACAGTGCGTTGCTTTTGTAACAATTACATTATACATTATTTTAAGCATAAACCCTCTTTCTCTGTTTCTCCGGTCTTTCAGGGTTACACTATCTATATTTCTTAATTTATTAAAAAAAGAGTTAAATATTTATAATTCGCATCTCATTTGCACCCTCCATACAGGGCGATTGCTTGTGTAACAATTATATTATACAGTATATTAAGCATAAACCCTTTTTCTCCAGTTCTCCGGTTCTCCAATTCTCCGGTCTTTTATGGTCACACTATCTATATTTCCTAATTTATTATAATAACATTGACCTATTTATATATTGCATCTCATTTAAACCTCTTATACAGTGCGTTTGCTTATGTAACAATTATATACGTTATATTAAGCATGAACGCTTTATCGTTCTTCGTTTCTCCGGTTCTCCGGTCTTTCAATTTCATACTATCTATATTTCTTAATTTATTAAAATAAGTGTTACGTATTTATAATTCGGATCTTATTTGAACCTCCTTTGCAGTGCCTTTGTTTGCGTAACAATTATATTATACATTATATTAAGCATAAATAATTTTGCTTCGTTTCTCCGGTTCTCCGATCTTTCAAAGTCATACTTCCTATATTTCTTAATTTATTAAAATAAGTGTTACGTATTTATAATTCGCATCTCATTTGAACCCTCCTTACAGTGCGTTGCTTTTGTAACAATTACATTATACATTATTTTAAGCATAAACCCTCTTTCTCTGTTTCTCCGGTCTTTCAGGGTTACACTATCTATATTTCTTAATTTATTAAAATAAGTGTTACGTATTTAAAATTCGCATCTCATTTGAACCCTCCTTACAGTGCGTTGCTTTTGTAACAATTACATTATACATTATTTTAAGCATAAACCCTCTTTCTCTGTTTCTCCGGTCTTTCAGGGTTACACTATCTATATTTCTTAATTTATTAAAATAAGAGTTACGTATTTATAATTCGCATCTTATTTGCACCATTTTTGCAGTGCGTTTGCCTGCGTAATAATTATATTATAAATTATATTAAGCATAAATAATTTTTCTCCGTTCGTCCGGTTCTCCGTTCTTTCAGGGTCATACTATCTATATTTCTTAATTTATTAGAATCAGAATGACCTATTTATTATTCGCATCTGATTTAAACCCTCCTTACAGTGCGTTTGCTTGTGTAACAATTATATTATACAGTATATTAAGCATAAATCCTTTTTTTTCTCCAGTTCTCCGGTTCTCCAATTCTCCGGTCTTTTATGGTCACACTATCTATATTTCCTAATTTATTAGAATAACATTGACCTATTTCTATATTGCATCTCATTTAAACCTCTTTTACAGTGCGTTTGCTTATGTAACAATTATATACGTTATATTAAGCATGAACACTTTATCGTTCTTCGTTTCTCCGGTTCTCTGGATTTTCAAGTTCACACTATCTATATTTTTTAATTTATTAAAATAAGTGTTACGTATTTATAATTTGGATCTTATTTGAACCTATTTTGCAGTGCCTTTGCTTGCGTAACAATTATATTATACATTATATTAAGCATAAATAATTTTGCTTCGTTTCTCCGGTTCTCCGATCTTTCAAAGTCATACTTTCTATATTTCTTAATTTATTAAAATAAGTGTTACGTATTTATAATTCGCATCTCATTTGAACCCTCCTTACAGTGCGTTGCTTTTGTAACAATTACATTATACATTATTTTAAGCATAAACCCTCTTTCTCTGTTTCTCCGGTCTTTCAGGGTTACACTATCTATATTTCTTAATTTATTAAAAAAAGAGTTAAATATTTATAATTCGCATCTCATTTGCACCCTCCATACAGGGCGATTGCTTGTGTAACAATTATATTATACAGTATATTAAGCATAAACCCTTTTTCTCCAGTTCTCCGGTTCTCCAATTCTCCGGTCTTTTATGGTCACACTATCTATATTTCCTAATTTATTAGAATAACATTGACCTATTTATATATTGCATCTCATTTAAACCTTTTATACAGTGCGTTTGCTTATGTAACAATTATATACGTTATATTAAGCATGAACGCTTTATCGTTCTTCGTTTCTCCGGTTCTCCGGTCTTTCAATTTCATACTATCTATATTTCTTAATTTATTAAAATAAGTGTTACGTATTTATAATTCGGATCTTATTTGAACCTCCTTTGCAGTGCCTTTGTTTGCGTAACAATTATATTATACATTATATTAAGCATAAATAATTTTGCTTCGTTTCTCCGGTTCTCCGATCTTTCAAAGTCATACTTTCTATATTTCTTAATTTATTAAAATAAGTGTTACGTATTTATAATTCGCATCTCATTTGAACCCTCCTTACAGTGCGTTGCTTTTGTAACAATTACATTATACATTATTTTAAGCATAAACCCTCTTTCTCTGTTTCTCCGATCTTTCAAAGTCATACTTCCTATATTTCTTAATTTATTAAAATAAGAGTTACGTATTTATAATTCGCATCTTATTTGCACCATTTTTGCAGTGCGTTTGCCTGCGTAATAATTATATTATAAATTATATTAAGCATAAATAATTTTTCTCCGTTCGTCCGGTTCTCCGTTCTTTCAGGGTCATACTATCTATATTTCTTAATTTATTAGAATCAGAATGACCTATTTATTATTCGCATCTGATTTAAACCCTCCTTACAGTGCGTTTGCTTGTGTAACAATTATATTATACAGTATATTAAGCATAAATCCTTTTTTTTCTCCAGTTCTCCGGTTCTCCAATTCTCCGGTCTTTTATGGTCACACTATCTATATTTCCTAATTTATTAGAATAACATTGACCTATTTCTATATTGCATCTCATTTAAACCTCTTTTACAGTGCGTTTGCTTATGTAACAATTATATACGTTATATTAAGCATGAACACTTTATCGTTCTTCGTTTCTCCGGTTCTCTGGATTTTCAAGTTCACACTATCTATATTTTTTAATTTATTAAAATAAGTGTTACGTATTTATAATTCGGATCTTATTTGAACCTATTTTGCAGTGCCTTTGCTTGCGTAACAATTATATTATACATTATATTAAGCATAAATAATTTTGCTTCGTTTCTCCGGTTCTCCGATCTTTCAAAGTCATACTTCCTATATTTCTTAATTTATTAAAATAAGTGTTACGTATTTATAATTCGCATCTCATTTGAACCCTCCTTACAGTGCGTTGCTTTTGTAACAATTACATTATACAGTATATTAAGTATAAACACTTTCTCCAGTTCTACGGTTCTCCAATTCTCCGGTCTTTTATGGTCACGCTATCTATATTTCCAAATTTATTAGAATAAGATTGAGCTATTTATATATTGCATCTCATTTAAACCTCTTTTACATTGCGTTTGCTTATGTAACAATTATATACGTTATATTAAGCATGAACGCTTTATCGTTCTTGGTTTCTCCGGTTCTCTGGTTTTTCAAGTTCATACTATTCTATCTATATTTCTTAATTTATTAAAATAAGACTTACGTATTTATAATTCGCATTTTATATGAACCTTTTTTGCAGTGCGTTTACTTGCGTAACAATTATATTATACATTATATTAAGCATGAACCCTTTTTCTCTGGTTCTCCGATCTTTCACGGTTAAACTATCTATATTTATTAATTTATTAAAATTAGAGTTAAATATTTATAATTCGCATCTCATTTAAACCCTCCATACAGTGCGTTTGCTTGTGTAACAATTATATTATACAGTATATTAAGCATAAACCCTTTTTTTTCTCCAGTTATCCGGTTCTCCAATTCTCCGGTCGTTTATGGTCACCCTATCTATATTTCCTAATTTATTAGAATAACATTGACCTATTTCTATATTGCATCTCATTTAAACCTCTTTTACATTGCGTTTGCTTATGTAACAATTATATACGTTATATTAAGCATGAACACTTTATCGTTCTTTGTTTCTCCGGTTCTCTGGTTTTTCGAGTTCATACTATCTATATTTCTTAATATATTAAAATAAGACATACGTATTTATAATTCGCATTTTATATGAATCTATTTTGCAGTGCCTTTGCTTGCGTAACAATTATATTATACATTATATTAAGCATAAATAATTTTGCTTCGTTTCTCCGGTTCTCCGATCTTTCAAAGTCATACTTTCTATATTTCTTAATTTATTAAAATAAGTGTTACGTATTTATAATTCGCATCTCATTTGAACCCTCCTTACAGTGCGTTGCTTTTGTAACAATTACATTATACATTATTTTAAGCATAAACCCTCTTTCTCTGTTTCTCCGGTCTTTCAGGGTTACACTATCTATATTTCTTAATTTATTAAAAAAAGAGTTAAATATTTGTAATTCGCATCTCATTTGCACCCTCCATACAGTTTGTTTGCTTGTGTAACAATTATATTATACATTATATTAAGCATGAACCCTTTTTCTCTGGTTCTCCGATCTTTCACGGTTACACTATCTATATTTATTAATTTATTAAAATTAGAGTTAAATATTTATAATTCGCATCTCATTTAAACCCTCCATACAGTGCGTTTGCTTGTGTAACAATTATATTATACAGTATATTAAGCATAAACCCTTTTTTTCTCCAGTTCTCCGATTCTCCAATTCTCCGGTCTTTTATGGTCACACTATATATATTACCTAATTTATTAGAATAACATTGACCTATTTATATATTGCATCTCATTTAAACCTCTTTTACAGTGCGTTTGCTTATGTAACAATTATATACGTTATATTAAGGATGAACGCTTTATCGTTCTTCGTTTCTCCGGTTCTCCGGTCTTTCAATTTCATACTATCTATATTTCTTAATTTATTAAAATAAGACTTACGTATTTATAATTCGCATTTTATATGAACCGTTTTTGCAGTGCGTTTACTTGCGTAACAATTATATTATACATTATATTAAGCATGAACCCTTTTTCTCTGGTTCTCCGATCTTTCACGGTTACACTATGTATATTTATTAATTTATTAAAATTAGAGTTAAATATTTATAATTCGCATCTCATTTAAACCCTCCTTACAGTGCGTTGCTTTTGTAACAATTACATTATAGATTATTTTAAGCATAAACCCTCTTTCTCTGTTTCTCCGGTCTTTCAGGGTTACACTATCTATATTTCTTAATTTATTAAAAAAAGAGTTAAATATTTATAATTCGCATCTCATTTGCACCCTCCATACAGTGCGTTTGCTTGTGTAACAATTATATTATACAGTATATTAAGCATAAACCCTTTTTTTTCTCCAGTTCTCCGGTTCTCCAATTCTCCGGTCTTTTATGTTCACACTATCTATATTTCCTAATTTATTAGAATAACATTGACCTATTTCTATATTGCATCTCATTTAAACCTCTTTTACATTGCGTTTGCTTATGTAACAATTATATACGTTATATTAAGCATGAACACTTTATCGTTCTTCGTTCCCCGGTTCTCTGGTTTTTCGAGTTCATACTATCTATATTTCTTAATTTATTAAAATAAGACATACGTATTTATAATTCGCATTTTATATGAACCTATTTTGCAGTGCCTTTGCTTGCGTAACAATTATATTATACATTATATTAAGCATAAATAATTTTGCTTCGTTTCTCCGGTTCTCCGATCTTTCAAAGTCATACTTTCTATATTTCTTAATTTATTAAAATAAGTGTTACGTATTTATAATTCGCATCTCATTTGAACCCTCCTTACAGTGCGTTGCTTTTGTAACAATTACATTATACATTATTTTAAGCATAAACCCTCTTTCTCTGTTTCTCCGGTCTTTCAGGGTTACACTATCTATATTTCTTAATTTATTAAAATAAGAGTTACGTATTTATAATTCGCATCTTATTTGCACAATTTTTGCAGTGCGTTTGCCTGCGTAATAATTATATTATAAATTATATTAAGCATAAATAATTTTTCTCCGTTCGTCCGGTTCTCCGTTCTTTCAGGGTCATACTATCTATATTTCTTAATTTATTAAAATCAGAATGACCTATTTATTATTCGCATCTCATTTAAACCCTCCTTACAGTGCGTTTGCTTTTGTAACAATTATATTATACATTATATTAAGCATGAACCCATTTTCTCTGGTTCTCCGATCTTTCACGGTTAAACTATCTATATTTATTAATTTATTAAAATTAGAGTTAAATATTTATAATTCGCATCTCATTTAAACCCTCCATACAGTGCGTTTGCTTGTGTAACAATTATATTATACAGTATATTAAGCATAAACCCTTTTTTTTCTCCAGTTCTCCGGTTCTCCAATTCTCCGGTCTTTTATGGTCACACTATCTATATTTCCTAATTTATTAGAAGAACATTGACCTATTTCTATATTGCATCTCATTTAAACCTCTTTTACAGTGCGTTTGCTTATGTAACAATTATATACGTTATATTAAGCATGAACACTTTATCGTTCTTCGTTTCTCCGGTTCTCTGGATTTTCAAGTTCACACTATCTATATTTTTTAATTTATTAAAATAAGTGTTACGTATTTATAATTCGGATCTTATTTGAACCTATTTTGCAGTGCCTTTGCTTGCGTAACAATTATATTATACATTATATTAAGCATAAATAATTTTGCTTCGTTTCTCCGGTTCTCCGATCTTTCAAAGTCATACTTCCTATATTTCTTAATTTATTAAAATAAGTGTTACGTATTTATAATTCGCATCTCTTTTGAACCCTCCTTACAGTGCGTTGCTTTTGTAACAATTACATTATACGTTATATTAAGTATAAACACTTTCTCCAGTTCTACGGTTCTCCAATTCTCCGGTCTTTTATGGTCACGCTATTTATATTTCCAAATTTATTAGAATAAGATTGAGCTATTTATATATTGCATCTCATTTAAACCTCTTTTACATTGCGTTTGCTTATGTAACAATTATATACGTTATATTAAGCATGAACGCTTTATCGTTCTTGGTTTCTCCGGTTCTCTGGTTTTTCAAGTTCATACTATTCTATCTATATTTCTTAATTTATTAAAATAAGACTTACGTATTTATAATTCGCATTTTATATGAACCTTTTTTGCAGTGCGTTTACTTGCGTAACAATTATATTATACATTATATTAAGCATGAACCCTTTTTCTCTGGTTCTCCGATCTTTCACGGTTACACTATCTATATTTATTAATTTATTAAAATTAGAGTTAAATATTTATAATTCGCATCTCATTTAAACCCTCCATACAGTGCGTTTGCTTGTGTAACAATTATATTATACAGTATATTAAGCATAAACCCTTTTTTTCTCCAGTTCTCCGGTTCTCCAATTCTCCGGTCTTTTATGGTCACACTATCTATATTACCTAATTTATTAGAATAACATTGACCTATTTATATATTGCATCTCATTTAAACCTCTTTTACAGTGCGTTTGCTTATGTAACAATTATATACGTTATATTAAGGATGAACGCTTTATCGTTCTTCGTTTCTCCGGTTCTCCGGTCTTTCAATTTCATACAATCTATATTTTTTAATTTATTAAAATAAGTGTTGCGTATTTATAATTCGGATCTTATTTGAACCTATTTTGCAGTGCCTTTGCTTGCGTAACAATTATATTATACATTATATTAAGAATAAATAATTTTGCTTCGTTTCTCCGGTTCTCCGATCTTTCAAGGTCATACTTTCTATATTTTCTAATTTATTAAAATAAGTGTTACATATTTATAATTCGCATCTCATTTGAACCCTCCTTACAGTGCGTTGCTTTTGTAAGAATTACATTATACAGTAAATTAAGTATAAACACTTTCTTCAGTTCTACGGTTCTCCAATTCTCCGGTCTTTTATGGTCACGCTATTTATATTTCCAAATTTATTAGAATAAGATTGACCTATTTATATATTGCATCTCATTTAAACCTCTTATACATTGTGTTTGCTTATGTAACAATTATATACGTTGTATTAAGCATGAACACTTTATCGTTCTTCGTTTCTCCGGTTCTCTGGTTTTTCAAGTTCATACTATCTATATTTCTTAATTTATTAAAATAAGACTTACTTATTTATAATTCGCATTTTATATGAACCTTTTTTGCAGTGCGTTTACTTGCGTAACAATTATATTATACATTATATTAAGCATGAACCCTCTTTCTCTGGTTCTCCGATCTTTCACGGTTAAACTATCTATATTTATTAATTTATTAAAATTAGAGTTAAATATTTATAATTCGCATCTCATTTGCACCCTCCATACAGTGCGTTTGCTTGTGTAACAATTATATTATACAGTATATTAAGCATAAACCCTTTTTTTTTCTCCAGTTCTCCGGTTCTCCAATTCTCCGGTCTTTTATGTTCACCCTATCTATATTTCCTAATTTATTAGAATAACATTGACCTATTTCTATATTGCATCTCATTTAAACCTCTTTTACATTGCGTTTGCTTATGTAACAATTATATACGTTATATTAAGGATGAACGCTTTATCGTTCTTCGTTTCTCCGGTTCTCCGGTCTTTCAATTTCATACTATCTATATTTCTTAATTTATTAAAATAAGACTTACGTATTTATAATTCGCATTTTATATGAACCGTTTTTGCAGTGCGTTTACTTGCGTAACAATTATATTATACATTATATTAAGCATGAACCCTTTTTCTCTGGTTCTCCGATCTTTCACGGTTACACTATGTATATTTATTAATTTATTAAAATTAGAGTTAAATATTTATAATTCGCATCTCATTTAAACCCTCCTTACAGTGCGTTGCTTTTGTAACAATTACATTATAGATTATTTTAAGCATAAACCCTCTTTCTCTGTTTCTCCGGTCTTTCAGGGTTACACTATCTATATTTCTTAATTTATTAAAAAAAGAGTTAAATATTTATAATTCGCATCTCATTTGCACCCTCCATACAGTGCGTTTGCTTGTGTAACAATTATATTATACAGTATATTAAGCATAAACCCTTTTTTTTCTCCAGTTCTCCGGTTCTCCAATTCTCCGGTCTTTTATGTTCACACTATCTATATTTCCTAATTTATTAGAATAACATTGACCTATTTCTATATTGCATCTCATTTAAACCTCTTTTACATTGCGTTTGCTTATGTAACAATTATATACGTTATATTAAGCATGAACACTTTATCGTTCTTCGTTCCCCGGTTCTCTGGTTTTTCGAGTTCATACTATCTATATTTCTTAATTTATTAAAATAAGACATACGTATTTATAATTCGCATTTTATATGAACCTATTTTGCAGTGCCTTTGCTTGCGTAACAATTATATTATACATTATATTAAGCATAAATAATTTTGCTTCGTTTCTCCGGTTCTCCGATCTTTCAAAGTCATACTTTCTATATTTCTTAATTTATTAAAATAAGTGTTACGTATTTATAATTCGCATCTCATTTGAACCCTCCTTACAGTGCGTTGCTTTTGTAACAATTACATTATACATTATTTTAAGCATAAACCCTCTTTCTCTGTTTCTCCGGTCTTTCAGGGTTACACTATCTATATTTCTTAATTTATTAAAATAAGAGTTACGTATTTATAATTCGCATCTTATTTGCACAATTTTTGCAGTGCGTTTGCCTGCGTAATAATTATATTATAAATTATATTAAGCATAAATAATTTTTCTCCGTTCGTCCGGTTCTCCGTTCTTTCAGGGTCATACTATCTATATTTCTTAATTTATTAAAATCAGAATGACCTATTTATTATTCGCATCTCATTTAAACCCTCCTTACAGTGCGTTTGCTTTTGTAACAATTATATTATACATTATATTAAGCATGAACCCATTTTCTCTGGTTCTCCGATCTTTCACGGTTAAACTATCTATATTTATTAATTTATTAAAATTAGAGTTAAATATTTATAATTCGCATCTCATTTAAACCCTCCATACAGTGCGTTTGCTTGTGTAACAATTATATTATACAGTATATTAAGCATAAACCCTTTTTTTTCTCCAGTTCTCCGGTTCTCCAATTCTCCGGTCTTTTATGGTCACACTATCTATATTTCCTAATTTATTAGAAGAACATTGACCTATTTCTATATTGCATCTCATTTAAACCTCTTTTACAGTGCGTTTGCTTATGTAACAATTATATACGTTATATTAAGCATGAACACTTTATCGTTCTTCGTTTCTCCGGTTCTCTGGATTTTCAAGTTCACACTATCTATATTTTTTAATTTATTAAAATAAGTGTTACGTATTTATAATTCGGATCTTATTTGAACCTATTTTGCAGTGCCTTTGCTTGCGTAACAATTATATTATACATTATATTAAGCATAAATAATTTTGCTTCGTTTCTCCGGTTCTCCGATCTTTCAAAGTCATACTTCCTATATTTCTTAATTTATTAAAATAAGTGTTACGTATTTATAATTCTAATCTCTTTTGAACCCTCCTTACAGTGCGTTGCTTTTGTAACAATTACATTATACGTTATATTAAGTATAAACACTTTCTCCAGTTCTACGGTTCTCCAATTCTCCGGTCTTTTATGGTCACGCTATTTATATTTCCAAATTTATTAGAATAAGATTGAGCTATTTATATATTGCATCTCATTTAAACCTCTTTTACATTGCGTTTGCTTATGTAACAATTATATACGTTATATTAAGCATGAACGCTTTATCGTTCTTGGTTTCTCCGGTTCTCTGGTTTTTCAAGTTCATACTATTCTATCTATATTTCTTAATTTATTAAAATAAGACTTACGTATTTATAATTCGCATTTTATATGAACCTTTTTTGCAGTGCGTTTACTTGCGTAACAATTATATTATACATTATATTAAGCATGAACCCTTTTTCTCTGGTTCTCCGATCTTTCACGGTTACACTATCTATATTTATTAATTTATTAAAATTAGAGTTAAATATTTATAATTCGCATCTCATTTAAACCCTCCATACAGTGCGTTTGCTTGTGTAACAATTATATTATACAGTATATTAAGCATAAACCCTTTTTTTCTCCAGTTCTCCGGTTCTCCAATTCTCCGGTCTTTTATGGTCACACTATCTATATTACCTAATTTATTAGAATAACATTGACCTATTTATATATTGCATCTCATTTAAACCTCTTTTACAGTGCGTTTGCTTATGTAACAATTATATACGTTATATTAAGGATGAACGCTTTATCGTTCTTCGTTTCTCCGGTTCTCCGGTCTTTCAATTTCATACAATCTATATTTTTTAATTTATTAAAATAAGTGTTGCGTATTTATAATTCGGATCTTATTTGAACCTATTTTGCAGTGCCTTTGCTTGCGTAACAATTATATTATACATTATATTAAGAATAAATAATTTTGCTTCGTTTCTCCGGTTCTCCGATCTTTCAAGGTCATACTTTCTATATTTTCTAATTTATTAAAATAAGTGTTACATATTTATAATTCGCATCTCATTTGAACCCTCCTTACAGTGCGTTGCTTTTGTAAGAATTACATTATACAGTAAATTAAGTATAAACACTTTCTTCAGTTCTACGGTTCTCCAATTCTCCGGTCTTTTATGGTCACGCTATTTATATTTCCAAATTTATTAGAATAAGATTGACCTATTTATATATTGCATCTCATTTAAACCTCTTATACATTGTGTTTGCTTATGTAACAATTATATACGTTGTATTAAGCATGAACACTTTATCGTTCTTCGTTTCTCCGGTTCTCTGGTTTTTCAAGTTCATACTATCTATATTTCTTAATTTATTAAAATAAGACTTACTTATTTATAATTCGCATTTTATATGAACCTTTTTTGCAGTGCGTTTACTTGCGTAACAATTATATTATACATTATATTAAGCATGAACCCTCTTTCTCTGGTTCTCCGATCTTTCACGGTTAAACTATCTATATTTATTAATTTATTAAAATTAGAGTTAAATATTTATAATTCGCATCTCATTTGCACCCTCCATACAGTGCGTTTGCTTGTGTAACAATTATATTATACAGTATATTAAGCATAAACCCTTTTTTTTTCTCCAGTTCTCCGGTTCTCCAATTCTCCGGTCTTTTATGTTCACCCTATCTATATTTCCTAATTTATTAGAATAACATTGACCTATTTCTATATTGCATCTCATTTAAACCTCTTTTACATTGCGTTTGCTTATGTAACAATTATATACGTTATATTAAGCATGAACACTTTATCGTTCTTCGTTTCTCCGGTTCTCTGGTTTTTCGAGTTCATACTATCTATATTTCTTAATTTATTAAAATAAGACATACGTATTTATAATTCGCATTTTATATGAACCTATTTTGCAGTGCCTTTGCTTGCGTATCAATTATATTATACATTATATTAAGCATAAATAATTTTGCTTCGTTTCTCCGGTTCTCCGATCTTCCAAAGTCATACTTTCTATATTTCTTAATTTATTAAAATAAGTGTTACGTATTTATAATTCGCATCTCATTTGAACCCTCCTTACAGTGCGTTGCTTTTGTAACAATTACATTATACATTATTTTAAGCATAAACCCTCTTTCTCTGTTTCTCCGGTCTTTCAGGGTTACACTATCTATATTTCTTAATTTATTAAAAAAGAGTTAAATAATTGTAATTCGCATCTCATTTGCACCCTCCATACAGTTTGTTTGCTTGTGTAACAATTATATTATACATTATATTAAGCATGAACCCTTTTTCTCTGGTTCTCCGATCTTTCACGGTTACACTATCTATATTTATTAATTTATTAAAATTAGAGTTAAATATTTATAATTCGCATCTCATTTAAACCCTCCATACAGTGCGTTTGCTTGTGTAACAATTATATTATACAGTATATTAAGCATAAACCCTTTTTTTCTCCAGTTCTCCGGTTCTCCAATTCTCTGGTCTTTTATGGTCACACTATCTATATTACCTAATTTATTAGAATAACATTGACCTATTTATATATTGCATCTCATTTAAACCTCTTTTACAGTGCGTTTGCTTATGTAACAATTATATACGTTATATTAAGGATGAACGCTTTATCGTTCTTCGTTTCTCCGGTTCTCCGGTCTTTCAATTTCATACTATCTATATTTTTTAATTTATTAAAATAAGTGTTACGTATTTATAATTCGGATCTTATTTGAACTTATTTTGCAGTGCCTTTGCTTGCGTAACAATTATATTATACATTATATTAAGAATAAATAATTTTGCTTCGTTTCTCCGGTTCTCCGATCTTTCAAGGTCATACTTTCTATATTTTCTAATTTATTAAAATAAGTGTTACATATTTATAATTCGCATCTCATTTGAACCCTCCTTACAGTGCGTTGCTTTTGTAAGAATTACATTATACAGTAAATTAAGTATAAACACTTTCTTCAGTTCTACGGTTCTCCAATTCTCCGGTCTTTTATGGTCACGCTATTTATATTTCCAAATTTATTAGAATAAGATTGACCTATTTATATATTGCATCTCATTTAAACCTCTTATACATTGTGTTTGCTTATGTAACAATTATATACGTTGTATTAAGCATGAACTCTTTATCGTTCTTCGTTTCTCCGGTTCTCTGGTTTTTCAAGTTCATACTATCTATATTTCTTAATTTATTAAAATAAGACTTACTTATTTATAATTCGCATTTTATATGAACCTTTTTTGCAGTGCGTTTACTTGCGTAACAATTATATTATACATTATATTAAGCATGAACCCTCTTTCTCTGGTTCTCCGATCTTTCACGGTTAAACTATCTATATTTATTAATTTATTAAAATTAGAGTTAAATATTTATAATTCGCATCTCATTTGCACCCTCCATACAGTGCGTTTGCTTGTGTAACAATTATATTATACAGTATATTAAGCATAAACCCTTTTTTTTTCTCCAGTTCTCCGGTTCTCCAATTCTCCGGTCTTTTATGTTCACCCTATCTATATTTCCTAATTTATTAGAATAACATTGACCTATTTCTATATTGCATCTCATTTAAACCTCTTTTACATTGCGTTTGCTTATGTAACAATTATATACGTTATATTAAGCATGAACACTTTATCGTTCTTCGTTTCTCCGGTTCTCTGGTTTTTCGAGTTCATACTATCTATATTTCTTAATTTATTAAAATAAGACATACGTATTTATAATTCGCATTTTATATGAACCTATTTTGCAGTGCCTTTGCTTGCGTATCAATTATATTATACATTATATTAAGCATAAATAATTTTGCTTCGTTTCTCCGGTTCTCCGATCTTCCAAAGTCATACTTTCTATATTTCTTAATTTATTAAATAAGTGTTACGTATTTATAATTCGCATCTCATTTGAACCCTCCTTACAGTGCGTTGCTTTTGTAACAATTACATTATACATTATTTTAAGCATAAACCCTCTTTCTCTGTTTCTCCGGTCTTTCAGGGTTACACTATCTATATTTCTTAATTTATTAAAAAAAGAGTTAAATATTTATAATTCGCATCTCATTTGCACCCTCCATACAGTGCGTTTACTTGCGTAACAATTATATTATACATTATATTAAGCATGAACCCTCTTTCTCTGGTTCTCCGATCTTTCACGGTTAAACTATCTATATTTATTAATTTATTAAAATTAGAGTTAAATATTTATAATTCGCATCTCATTTGCACCCTCCATACAGTGCGTTTGCTTGTGTAACAATTATATTATACAGTATATTAAGCATAAACCCTTTTTTTTCTCCAGTTCTCCGGTTCTCCAATTCTCCGGTCTTTTATGGTCACCCTATCTATATTTCCTAATTTATTAGAATAACATTGACCTATTTCTATATTGCATCTCATTTAAACCTCTTTTACATTGCGTTTGCTTATGTAACAATTATATACGTTATATTAAGCATGAACACTTTATCGTTCTTCGTTTCTCCGGTTCTCTGGTTTTTCGAGTTCATACTATCTATATTTCTTAATTTATTAAAATAAGACATACGTATTTATAATTCGCATTTTATATGAACCTATTTTGCAGTGCCTTTGCTTGCGTATCAATTATATTATACATTATATTAAGCATAAATAATTTTGCTTCGTTTCTCCGGTTCTCCGATCTTCCAAAGTCATACTTTCTATATTTCTTAATTTATTAAAATAAATGTTACGTATTTATAATTCGCATCTCATTTGAACCCTCCTTACAGTGCGTTGCTTTTGTAACAATTACATTATACATTATTTTAATCATAAACCCTCTTTCTCTGTTTCTCCGGTCTTTCAGGGTTACACTATCTATATTTCTTAATTTATTAAAATTAGAGTTAAATATTTATAATTTGCATCTCATTTGAACCCTCCTTACAGTGCGTTGCTTTTGTAAGAATTACATTATACAGTATATTAAGTATAAACACTTTCTCCAGTTCTACGGTTCTCCAATTCTCCGGTCTTTTATGGTCACGCTATTTATATTTCCAAATTTATTAGAATAAGATTGACCTATTTATATATTGCATCTCATTTAAACCTCTTTTATATTGTGTTTGCTTATGTAACAATTATATACGTTGTATTAAGCATGAACACTTTATCGTTCTTCGTTTCTCCGGTTCTCTGGTTTTTCAAGTTCATACTATCTATATTTCTTAATTTATTAAAATAAGACTTACGTATTTATAATTCGCATTTTATATGAACCTTTTTTGCAGTGCGTTTACTTGCGTAACAATTATATTATACATTATATTAAGCATGAACCCTTTTTCTCTGGTTCTCCGATCTTTCACGGTTACACTATGTATATTTATTAATTTATTAAAATTAGAGTTAAATATTTATAATTCGCATCTCATTTAACCCTCCTTACAGTGCGTTGCTTTTGTAACAATTACATTATACATTATTTTAAGCATAAACCCTCTTTCTCTGTTTCTCCGGTCTTTCAGGGTTACACTATCTATATTTCTTAATTTATTAAAAAAAGATTTAAATATTTATAATTCGCATCTCATTTGCACCCTCCATACAGTGCGTTTGCTTGTGTAACAATTATATTATACAGTATATTAAGCATAAACCCTTTTTTTTCTCCAATTCTCCGGTCCTTTATGGTCACACTATCTATATTTCCTAATTTATTAGAATAACATTGACCTATTTCTATATTGCATCTCATTTAAACCTCTTTTACATTGCGTTTGCTTATGTAACAATTATATACGTTATATTAAGCATGAACACTTTATCGTTCTTCGTTCCCCGGCTCTCTGGTTTTTCGAGTTCATACTATCTATATTTCTTAATTTGTTAAAATAAGACATACGTATTTATAATTCGCATTTTATATGAACCTATTTTGCAGTGCCTTTGCTTGCGTAACAATTATATTATACATTATATTAAGCATAAATAATTTTGCTTCGTTTCTCCGGTTCTCCGATCTTTCAAAGTCATACTTTCTATATTTCTTAATTTATTAAAATAAGTGTTACGTATTTATAATTCGCATCTCATTTGAACCCTCCTTACAGTGCGTTGCTTTTGTAACAATTACATTATACATTATTTTAAGCATAAACCCCTTTCTCTGTTTCTCCGGTCTTTCAGGGTTACACTATCTATATTTCTTAATTTATTAAAAAAAGAGTTAAATATTTATAATTCGCATCTCATTTGCACCCTCCATACAGTGCGTTTGCTTGTGTAACAATTATATTATACAGTATATTAAGCATAAACCCTTTTTTTCTCCAGTTCTCCGGTTCTCCAATTCTCCGGTCTTTTATGGTCACACTATCTATATTACCTAATTTATTAGAATAACATTGACCTATTTATATATTGCATCTCATTTAAACCTCTTTTACAGTGCGTTTGCTTATGTAACAATTATATACGTTATATTAAGGATGAACGCTTTATCGTTCTTCGTTTCTCCGGTTCTCCGGTCTTTCAATTTCGTACTATCTATATTTTTTAATTTATTAAAATAAGTGTTACGTATTTATAATTCGGATCTTATTTGAACCTATTTTGCAGTGCCTTTGCTTGCGTAACAATTATATTATACATTATATTAAGCATAAATAATTTGCTTCGTTTCTCCGGTTCTCCGATCTTTCAAGGTCATACTTTCTAATTTATTAAAATAAGTGTTACATATTTATAATTCGCATCTCATTTGAACCCTCCTTACAGTACGTTGCTTTTGTAAGAATTACATTATACAGTATATTAAGTATAAACACTTTCTCCAGTTCTCCGGTTCTCCAATTCTGCGGTCTTTTATGGTCACACTATCTATATTACCTAATTTATTAGAATAACATTGACCTATTTATATATTGCATCTCATTGGAACCCTCCTTACAGTGCGTTGCTTTTGTAACAATTACATTATACATTATTTTAAGCATAAACCCTCTTTCTCTGTTTCTCCGGTCTTTCAGGGTTACACTATCTATGTTTTCTTAATTTATTAAAATAAGAGTTACGTATTTATAATTCGCATCTTATTTGCACAATTTTTGCAGTGCGTTTGCCTGCGTAATAATTATATTATAAATTATATTAAGCATAAATAATTTTTCTCCGGTTCTCCAATTCTCCGGTCTTTTATGTTCACCCTATCTATATTTCCTAATTTATTAGAATAACATTGACCTATTTCTATATTGCATCTCATTTAAACCTCTTTTACATTGCGTTTGCTTATGTAACAATTATATACGTTATATTAAGCATGAACACTTTATCGTTCTTCGTTCCCCGGTTCTCTGGTTTTTCGAGTTCATACTATCTATATTTCTTAATTTATTAAAATAAGACATACGTATTTATAATTCGCATTTTATATGAACTATTTTGCAGTGCCTTTGCTTGCGTAACAATTATATTATACATTATATTAAGCATAAATAATTTTGCTTCGTTTTCTCCGGTTCTCCGATCTTTCAAAGTCATACTTTCTATATTTCTTAATTTATTAAAATAAGTGTTACGTATTTATAATTCGCATCTCATTTGAACCCTCCTTACAGTGCGTTGCTTTTGTAACAATTACATTATACATTATTTTAAGCATAAACCCTCTTTCTCTGTTCTCCGGTCTTTCAGGGTTACACTATCTATATTTCTTAATTTATTAAAAAAGAGTTAAATATTTATAATTCGCATCTCATTTGCACCCTCCATACCAGTGCGTTTGCTTGTGTAACAATTATATTATACAGTATATTAAGCATAAACCTTTTTTTCTCCAGTTCTCCGGTTCTCCAATTCTCCGGTCTTTTATGGTCACACTATCTATATTACCTAATTTATTAGAATAACATTGACCTATTTATATATTGCATCTCATTTAAACCTCTTTTACAGTGCGTTTGCTTATGTAACAATTATATACGTTATATTAAGGATGAAACGCTTTATCGTTCTTCGTTTCTCCGGTTCTCCGGTCTTTTCAATTTCGTACTATCTATATTTTTTAATTTATTAAAATAAGTGTTACGTATTTTATAATTTCGGATCTTATTTGAACCTATTTTGCAGTGCCTTTGCTTGCGTAACAATTATATTATACATTATATTAAGCATAAATAATTTTGCTTCGTTGCTCCGGTTCTTCCGATCTTTCAAGGTCATACTTTCTAATTTATTAAAATAGTGTTACATATTTATAATTCGCATCTCATTTGAACCCTCCTTACAGTACGTTGCTTTGTAAGAATTACATTATACAGTATATTAAGTATAAACACTTTCTCCAGTTTTCCGGTTCTCCAATTCTGCGGTCTTTTATGGTCACACTATCTATATTACCTAATTTATTAGAATAACATTGACCTATTTATATATTGCATCTCATTTAAACCTCTTTTACAGTGCGTTGCTTTTGTAACAATTACATTATACATTATTTTAAGCATAAACCCTCTTTCTCTGTTCTCTTCCGGTCTTTCAGGGTTACACTATCTATATTTTCTAATTTATTAAAAAAAGTGTTAAATATTTATAATTCGCATCTCATTTGCACCCTCCATACAGTGCGTTTGCTTGTGTAACAATTATATTATACAGTATATTAAGCATAAACCTTTTTTTTCTCCAGTTCTCCGGTTCTCCAATTCTCCGGTCTTTTATGGTCACACTATCTATATTTCCTAATTTATTAGAATAACATTGACCTATTTCTATATTGCATCTCATTTAAACCTCTTTTACATTGCGTTTGCTTATGTAACAATTATATACGTTATATTAAGCATGAACACTTTATCGTTCTTCGTTCTCCGGTTCTCTGTTTTTCGAGTTCATACTATCTATATTTCTTAATTTATTAAAATAAGACATACGTATTTATAATTCGCATTTTTATGAACCTATTTTGCAGTGCCTTTGCTTGCGTAACAATTATATTATACATTATATTAAGCATAAATAATTTTGCTTCGTTTCTCCGGTTCTCCGATCTTTCAAAGTCATACTTTCTATATTTCTTAATTTATTAAAATAAGTGTTACGTATTTATAATTCGCATCTCATTTGAACCCTCCTTACAGTGCGTTGCTTTTGTAACAATTACATTATACATTATTTTAAGCATAAACC